>NC_041066.1:24585312-24852812 GCF_900634775.1 Gouania willdenowi
CAAGGATCTAAAACGAGCACACAGCGCTAACATATGAAGACGGTGCAACTGCTAATGCTAACAAAACAATGACAGGGACGTCTTATCATCACTTTTTAGCGTTATTTACAGCTTACCGAAGTGCTCTGTTCATCGTCTCCAAAGATAGAAGGAATTGAACCCTCAATCAGACAAAGTCTTTCTGTAAATCCTTCTTTATACTGGTGGAGGTTGATGAAGCAGTCATCATTGAAGTGCTTCACACACACAAAAATGACCTTATCCACAGATGTGGTACATTTCTATAAAAAATAAAACTCAACCAGACACTTTGAAAAGGTTCTGATGCTGGGAGACGGTGTAATGAAGCGTGTGGGTTACTACATCCAACAACCAAACATTTAGACTTATCCTCTCGTAACTTCAGCATCCTGGAGCTTGGACTACAAAATAAAAGCGAGAAATAAAAATGGTGGATTGCTCGAAGTGTTGGACCTGGAGTTGATGAACTAATTTGGCAGTTCTTCTGCAAATACTGTGACGTTATAGTTCAAAAAACGTAATAGAGAATAGAAAAATTGAAACAGATTGAAAAATATGACCAAAACAGAAAATAAAGATATCAACGGAGCACCTGAAGAGATTAATTTGAACTTTTCTGTGCTTCTAAACAATCAAAATATACAACAAAATGCATTTAAGGGCTAAAAAAGTAGATTTAACATATGTCCCCTTTAAAGTTTTTTCACAAAAAAAAAAATAATAATAATCTAATTCTGCTGAGTCACTCTAAAGCAGGGCCGTCCAATTTGGGGCCCGTGTGCCAAAGTTGGCCCACAAGCGATTGGTTTTTTGCCCGCTGCCCATATTTGAAAATGTTATTTTTTAAATGTATTTCTTGTAGCTTGTTCTGCTCTATATAGAACTATACACTCAGAAAAACTTAAAGCTGAGGTCCAATTACATTATTATTTTTCTTGAGTTTTAAAGGATTTTCAAGGCAGTGGTAAATGTAGTGTTTGGATCGTGACGGCGGGTACGTTGTGTCTTATTTTTGTTGTATTTAAATTGCATTAAATGTCTGAAGATGTTTCATCATTTTATGCCATGAAACACAATAAAGAAAAGTGTTCTTCAATTTCAAAACTATTGTTTATTTATTTTACACAGTTATTGGTATATTTTACTTCAGTGTTCATGTGCTTATATAGTATTATACTATATTTTTATTTTTGATATATTTTAGTTTATTTTAATGTTAATTTTACTTTTTTCTATTATATTTCATTTAATTGATTTGTTTTAATATTTAATTGTGTTTAGCGGACACACAATGTAATGTAATCTTTAATCTTTTATCTATAATCCTCTTTGGCATTTTTATGCTTCATGTAAAAAGTCGTCTGTTTTTACCTGAATAAATAAGAATAAAAATGAAATGATTGTTAAGATGTTGGTGCTCGTCTGATGGGATGTGAACGTTGTGTTTTTAAAATGTCAGCGCAGCAGCAAAGTTTAGGAAGTGACATTTAACAAGAGTTACACAGTTTATCATCCATTGTTCTACACAAATGGATTATTTAGAGAGGAAATAACTAAAGTTTGTTTGTCCACGTGATCGGAAACATTAACACTTTCATATTAAATGAATAAACTTTGAAGGTTTAATGCAAACACATTAGAATTAAATAAATCAACATGCTTCTCTTTGTTTAATGTATCAAATCTGAATGCTCACAGCTTGTATGTATTGTATTGTCATTTTGTATTTTTTTCTCTCATTTTATGTTTTTTAATTATTTTTTTGTATTTGCGTTGTCATTTTTGTATATTTTTCTGTCGTTTTTTAATGTATTTAGAGTAATTTTTTAATGTATTTTTCTGTTTTGTATGTTTTTTTAGAATCATTTGTGATTTTTTTTCTCTCACTTTGTGTTTTTGAGTAATTTTTTGTATTTGTGTTGTAATTTTTGTGTATTGTCTTTTTGTATATATTTTCTGTTGTTTTTTATTATATTTCTAGAGTAATTTTGTGTATTTTTCTCTCATTTTGTGGTTTTAGTGTTATTTACTTTAATTCTTGTAATTTTTATGTATTTTTCTGTTTTATGTACATTTTTAGTCGTTTTTGTAAATTTTTCTCTAATTTTGTGTTTTTGTTGTCATTTTGTTTTATTCTTGTTATCATTTTTATGTATTTTTCTGTCGTGTTTTATACTTTTTAGAGTCATTTTGAGTATTTTCTTCTCATTTTGTGTTTTTGAGTCACCTTTATGTATTATTATTATTATATATTTATTTTATTTTTTTATTATTTTTGTGGGTAACTAGTCTTACATTTAACAGTGTGGAGACTTTTATACTTTTAAAGCTGCTCTTTGTTTAATGCATTCATTGTTTACTATCACAGCTTTAAATCAGAGCTCAACAATGGTTAGAAGGTCAGGTAAAGTGGGAGGAGCTCAATGTAGAGCCACTGCTCCTCCATAATCAGAAATGTTCAGGTCAAATACATTTTTGGGTTGTTAGACTCTTCATCCTCTTCATCGTCACTCTGAGGTTTGTTTTTCTCTGATCTGATCAGGAGACTTTCTCCGTCTCTGTTGATTTACTTCATCCACTTCTTCTCCCAGTGGGTGCTGCAGAGGCGGGGCCTCGACTGGCCTCTAATCCACAAAAAAAGGGAAATAACGTTTTAAAGCAGGGGTGTCAAACTCATTTTAGTTCAGGGGCCAAATACGGAGCAGTTGGATCACAAGTGGGCCTCAGGTTTTAGGTTGGAAAACAAACAATTTCAACGTTAATGTGGCCAGATTTTCACTCAGTTATAAACTAGACATAAAGTATGGAAGACATCAATAATATCTAAGCAATAAGTGGCAGATACTTAATTATCCTTTGATTTTTTTAGTTTTTGACCAATTTTTATTTAATTTGGGGAGATTTTGTGGAATAATTTGAGAAAAAATGCAGGATTTTGTAAAAACCTCTTACACAATGATTTACATTTTCTCTGTCATTTTCACTGACACGGGCCGAATAGGATGCTCTGGAGGGCCGGATTTGGCCCCCGGACCTTGAGTTCGAAATGATTTAGAATGTGGGATCAAAGCACAGCTTTTATTACAACACATTTATTTATTTATTCATTCATTCATTTAATACGCACTGGGCACAGTAGGCGGGGCTACACCCTGGACCAGGGGTTTCAAACCCATTCTACAGCAGATAAAAACCAACATTTTCCAAAAAAAAAGTCAATGTAACTAAAACCAGCACTCAAACACTCCTTTGATAGTGAGGGAAGGCAATCAAGGAGATGAGCGTCACCTGTGTGGAGACAAAAGGAAAATCTACACATTTTCTCTCAAAACACAAGGAGGGGCTGTAAACCCATAACCAGACTAAGAAACAGATTAACACAAGAAATCAGAACTAAGACAAAAATAAATAACTTTTACTTCCTGTCTACTTGTCCTTCTCATCCTGAGCTTGAGAACTGTTTCAAATCCAACTAAATCCGTCTTTTCTGTCTTCTTTACTCCTCCAGGTGCCCTCCATCACGCGGTCCGTGGACCGTGACAGGATCCTGGCTCTACGCCAGCAGACTCAGTTCCTTTGGGACGCCTACTTTTCTTCTGTGGCCAAAATAGTGCTGACCACCCTAGAGGTGAGACTGCTAACAGTGGCTAACGCTAACCAATGGGGTAGCTTCAATGAACCATGATGTTCTATGATTGGACGGGAGTGAACAGATCTACTTTGTTCACCTACTTTTTCTATTATTTTATTTATTATTATTTATGACATTACATTGTTGGATTATAGATCAATTCATCCTCACCTGAGACAGGACAAGACTTTTGATTCAAGCACAATGATTGTCTTGTCCTGTTTTATTGTGTCATGTCTTGCTTTTCTTTGTCCTACCCTGTCTTATCATATCATGTCTTATCTTGTCTTCCCTTGTCTCATCTTGCCCCGTCTTGTCCTAGATTACACTGTTTCACCTTGTCTCACCCTGTCTTGTCTTATCTTTCATTCCCCGTTTCACCCTGTCTTGTCTTGACTGATCATACCATGTTTTGTCTTGTTTTATCTTACCCTGTTTCGTCCTAGCTTACCCTGTTTCGTCCTAGCTTACACTGTCTTGTCTCATCTTGCCCTATCTTGTCTTATCTAATCATACTCTGTCTTGTCTTGTCTCATTTCATCCTTTCCTGTCTTGACTCATGATACCTTGTCTTGTCTTACCCTGTCTTGTCCTATCGTACACCGTCTTCTCTTGTCCTGTCTTGTCTCATCTTACCTTACCTTACCTTGTCTTGTCGTACCATATCTTGTCCTTTCTTATCTTACCCTGCCTTGATTAGTCTTGTCTTGTCCTATCTTATTACAAAACTGCTATAAACCATGTTGCCAGAATCAGCTGATGCTGTGTTCTAAAAAGGCAGGTAACCCTCCAATCTGGCAACAAATGCAAAGAAAAGCTTGAACTCAGATTCCTGAGTGCGTGTTAGGGTTAGGGTTAGGGTTAGGGCTAACCCTAACCCTAACCCTAACCCTCAGTGAATGAATACTGGCAACAATGACATCATAACTTCTTTATCACCACGAGCTTTGTTATATCATCACATGAACAACATCATCATCATCATCACCACAATTTATCACATCGTTTACACAATGGATGCATGAAGACATGAAGACTAGCGTACATATTTTATTCTTCTATAAAAAGAGGCGAATCACACAATAAAACCACAAAAAACCTTTGGTTTGTCCATCTTTGACGTACTGTACGTACATTGATGTCAATGTAGAGCGAAGTGGGCAGGGACTGTCTACAAATTACAAATGTAAATATTTTATTAAATTATTAAAAATGTACATTAATGTATGTTTTTGGCTCAGCATATGGACGTTTAATGAAGGGAGCAGCTCTGTATTATGTTCAGAGAGGTGTAGATTGTGTTTGAACCACCTTATGATCGTGAGATATCAAGGCGTGAAAATTTAATCTGTGAATCTCTTACAGGGCGTGGTTTTTAGCTATACACCTGAAATGTTCTCTCTTTGTTTAATGTTTATTCTTTTTATTTGTAATATTTTTTGAGCGACTGTAACACAACCCTGAGATAAAAAAAAGTACTTCTGATTATAGATTTATTTATATAGTTTTTATTATTTACAGTCATTTCCCTCCTGATGTGGGACCAACACTGACCTTTGTATTTTCAGTTCATGTTCTAATCATATCATTTATATCATCATTTTGTGTATTTATGTTATTGTTTTTGTGTTGTTGGTATTATTTAAATCATTATCTGTGTTTTTTTGTGTCGTTTTGTATATTTTGTTGTAGTTTGTTCTTTTTCTTATTCAGTATATTATTTTCGTTTCAAACTAGTTTCAAATTAATGCTTTAATTTGTTAATTTTCCTTCTTTCTCTCTCTCTCTCTCTCTCTCTCTCGCGCTCTCTCAAGTACCCCCTGTAGTGCCATCACGTACCCCTAGTGGTACACGTGCCCCCATTTGTTTTAGATCATGGAAATGTGGGCCAAAGTGTTTGTTTATAGTTGTGAATATGCCAGAGAGCTTCTTTAACCTAGCATAATAACATATTTGTTATTTTTTTTTGGTCTTTCTGCTCCTCTCCTTCTTTAGATAATCCAGGACCGCGTAGACTCCCACATATCCAGGAGTCGGTTACTGTGGAATTCCCTGCCAGGAGGTCTCTACGCTCTCCCTCAGTATTCCACCGACCCTGCTCAGTTCCCTTTTTACTACGCCGCACTGGGTACGTACAGCATGTGTGTGTGTATATATATATATATGTATATAAGCTTATACGTGTATAAAAAGCTTTAAATGTTACATTTGTTAAGGTTTTATATTTCAGCTGATTTGGACGTTACAGCAAGAAAATATCAATTGCAAAGTGGTTCAAATGTATCTTGTAAAATAACCAACAGAAAATCACATAATGTGAAGCACATTCAAAAAGAACAAAGATGTAAAGCCTCATGGTATTTTTTAAAGGTTGTAAGATAAAAATCTTATTATCAAAAGCAGAGCAATAAAACAATGTTAATACAACAGATTAAAGAGGAGGACAAACACCAAGCAGAAAGAAACCAACAGTTTTCTTCATTATCCAAAAAAAAGTTAATAAAACCAAAAAACTAGCATTTAAGCACTCATTCAATAGTGAGGGAAGGCAATTAAGGAGATGTTTCACCTGTGTGGAGACAAAAGGAAAATCTACACAAAAAGACTGAGAGAGAGAAACACATCATCGGCACAAGAACAAACTGTTTTCTTCATTATTATCCAAAAAAGTCAAATAAAAGCATGCTCATTTTAAACTGCCATTGTTTTCCCTTTCAAAGAAATATTGTTTTGTGTCGTTTTCACAAGCCCGTTATTTATTGTATTGTATTTGTCATTATTATTATTAAAATGAAACCCAAAAACTAGCACTCAAACACTCCTTTAATAGTCAAGGAAGCCAATCAAGGAGATGAGCTTCACCTGTGTGGAGACAAAATATCTGCATTTGTACACAGACCCAAAATAAAGGTTTAAAAACACAAGAAGGGACTATAATCCAATAAATAAACAGATTAACAACACAAGGAATCAGGAACTACGACAAAAACATCAGAACAAAGACCATAGATGTTGCTCGGAACAGTAAAAACCGTCTACCTGGGGGCGTCTCAAAGTGAAAAGGTCACACCCACAGTAAATCCAAGTTAAATAAAAGCACGCTTTTTAAAAAAACAACAAAAAAACAAACTGCAATTTATTAACCTTATTCCTTTCCTTGTGTAGTTTTCACAAACCCACTATTTATTGCATTGTACTACGAACTCAGACAAATCAACGTGAACAATAATCTAAGTTTGAAAGCAACGTTATGAAGCTGAGTGGAGACAAAGCTACAGGCGGAGAGCACGGCCTGCTGCGTGTGCACGTATGTGTGGGTTTGAGCGTGCACGCAGACCCTGACTCAGATCGATGTTCGTATTCCTCGGAGGTGAAGACGACTCTGGGGTCAGGAGGAAGAAAGACGGTTTGTTTATGCCTCTGCAGTAAATATCACTATTTCTGCTGTCGCTGCTGTGTGTGTGTGTGTGTGTGTGTGTGTGTGTGTGTGTGTGTGTGTGTGTGTGTGTGTGTGTGTGTGTGTGTGTGTGTGTGTGTGTGTGTGTGTGTGTGTGTGTGTGTGTGTGTGTGTGTGTGTGTGTGTGTGTGTGTGTGAAGCAGTTGCGTTGTCGACTCGGTAGTTTTAAAAAGGCCTCAGGTGCTGGAAGTTCCAGTTCGACCTGAGCGTAAATACAAAGTCATATGAAGTTATTTTGTTTAGACTGAAAACAATTCATGACTTAAATACTTAAATGTATCAGGTCTGTGAGGACAAGATGATGCTCAGCCATAAAAATTCAGCAAGTTCACTTGAAGAATTAGAAACAACCAGGAAATCCTTGTTTTAATCAGAAAAAAATGGGTTAAAAGTGACCAAAGATGGTGGAAAAAGTGGTGAAATGGGATTTTAAAAACCGCAGAAATTGGTTAAAAGTTACAAATTAAAGTGGGTAAAAACAGAAAAAAAAGTGGTAAAAAGGGTTCAAAGTGTCAATATTGGAACAATTAGTTTTAACTGTCAAATAATAGACATGACAAATTGTTAATGTGGTTAAATTGTCAAAAAATAAGCATGAAATATGGTGAAAAAAGGTTAAAAGTGACAATAATGGGTCAACATATGTGACATTTGGTGGAAAAGTGGTGAAAAGGGTTTATAAGTGATGAACATGTCTGGAAAGTGGAAAACGTGCAGAAAAAGCATTGAAATGTGATGTAGAAGTGTCAGAAATGTGAGTAATGTAGCAAAAATACATTAAAAGGAGCAAAAATATGGCAAGAAAATGTGATGAAAATAGGTTAAAATATGGTGAGTTTGGTGTAGTTGCAGAAAAAGGTTAGAAATAAGCAAAAATGGGTCACATTGTTCAAAAAATATTGTTAGTTTCTTCAAGGCATCTGGCGATCAACCCTCCCCCCCTTAGTGTCATATGGGGTCCCAGCCCCAAGGTTGAGAACCCCTGATTTAGAGCATCCAATTTGGCCAACAGGAGGAAGTGAAATGACAAGTAATCCCAAACAAATTCTTCTAAATTACACAAAAATGTGTCACAAAATGAAGAAATGATGTCACTTTTTTCTTATTTTGATGACTCTGCACAATACATGCCGTAAGGGAGTTACTTCTTTGGACGCTAAAAGTATTTTTATTTATACATTTCTCACTTTGATGATTTCTAATGATAATATGTTGTAGTGAGCCCAGTAAGGACAGGATAAAGATGCAAAGACGGAGACAGGGAAGTGTTAATGAAGCCCAAAGTAACACCAGCACCTTTAATTAATAAAACACCCCCACCCTGCTCTGACTCTGCTGAGGAGACCCCCAGTCACATGGTTCCGTCCCTGAAACAGAAGGCGGGCCCTGCTTTTCTGACCCCTGCAAAGGGCAGAGCTGCAGCTTCCATAAATACCAGCGAGCCCACAGAGCCCACCTGAGACGGCCGCTCTGGGGCCACGTGTCAGAGAGATGGATGGAGACACTAAACAGCACTCTGGCTCCACTTATCCACCACCGTCTATTCCCTTAGTCCCACACCTAAGCAACGCTTCAGCGTGCACGCTTCCCACGGTTTCACGTGCGTGTGTTTGTTCTCTCGTCTGACCCAGTTTACCCACAACGGATAAATATAACGCTCCACACGTGTTCATTTAGGTTTAATCATTGAAATATTTTTAGTTTGAGTTCAAACTGATTTGAATCTATTTAAACTTTTGAGGATTTAATAAAAAAATAAAAAAATACACCTCCTTAAAAACATTTTTCTAAATATTATATTTCAATGAAATTTGGTTTTCAAAAGAAAATCCTTTTTCAGACCAAAATAATATATATATATATATGTATATATGTATATGAAAATAAAATACATTTCTTTCTTTTAAACTTTAAAAAAAGATGTTTTTAGAAACCCCCCAAAAATATAACAATTTTAAGATTATTTTATTTTCAAATTATCTAAATAATATTAATAATTCTGAAATGTAGTTTTATTTTTAAAGTTTAAAAAAATTAAATGTATTTTATTTTCATATATGTTCTTGTCATTTCATTTTGAAAAATGATTTTAGTCTGCACAATAATTTTACTTCAATGAAAAAATAATACTTAGAAAAAATATTTCACTTTATTTTATAGATAATTTTATTCTATTTATTTAAAAAAGAATATTTAAAAGATTTTTCTGAAAAAACAATTTCCATTTTCACTTTTTCTGTGAGCAACATGCACACTCAAGCCCTGGCAAGATATTTTAGTTTCCTATTTGCTCGTTTCACATCATATCCCACCCCTACCTAAAATAATAAGATTTGTATAAATATTAAATAATGCACATACAGTATCTAGAGTTACTGTTAAATGTTTATTCAGAGGACCATCACATGGTCACATGGAGCTAATCCAATAACAACATGAACATATTTAATAATGTTTACAATGTAAAAACAAAGCTTTTACACATACAGTGGTCCTCATTAGATTTTAATCAATTTCGTCATGAAATGAGTCACATTTGCATCCTGTGCTCGTCTCTCATTTATCTTCATATACACGATGATGCATCAACGTCTTTTTAAGGCGTCCATGAGGGGAAATAAATGGAAACAAACGTGTAGATTGATCTAGATTGTTCTTTAGAGAGTGAGTGAAGACAGGGAATGCAATCACTCGTTAATTAAACACATCTGCCTCCATCACAATGCTTATATGTCTGGTGCACTACTTCCTGTTTACCCGCCGGCAGGGGCAGCGCCATCCTCCGTGACTCTCACGGTTCTAAATGTTGTAAAGAATGAATTAAATCACACATTCTATACCTTTCTGTAATCATAAGAAACTATAGAAGCTACAACTGTAGCTAACACACATTCAGAACCAAATACCACAGCACACACACCAGGACATTATGTTCAAAGAGAAAAAAGTCCACAACTCAGTAAACTCAGCATTTTTCCATTGCTGTGTGTCACAAAATAAACACAGATCTCTATAACAAGAGTCTACGTGAAACTACAGGCTGAGCTGATTCCACTGATATACAGGTCAGGTATGTTACGTACCAAAACAACGCCACTAAATCAGAAAATACACAGCGGAAAAAATCAGCAATGATGACAAATTGTGTCTTATCTTTATTGTTTCTCTACAAATGTTGCTCCAATTTACATAAAACTTCATATTTTTATAAATACAAATCATGTTGTCAGATAAACGCCGCCATTACACATATCTGGACATCCAATGAGGCGCATAGCACTCGTGCGTAAAATGGCAGGTCCCTCCTTTATCCAGCTCTGATTGGCTAGGGCTAAAGCCCCTCCCATAGTGTTTGATGTCATCAATTTCTACAGGCTCTGATCTTTACAACACTGTGTCAATCATTCTGATTGGTCAAAGCATTGCTGAATAACACACATGTAACTCCTTCAAAGAGTGGAACCATGAATAGCATTACGCATGGCACAGCAGAAACCTGAATAAAAATAAATATGTGTTCATTTTAACCCAAATTGCATCATCTAGTGGTCAAACTAGGTGGTCAAGATTAATAATGTTTGGAATCAATTTGACTGACATATTACAGTTACACACTTGTTTCCAAACTTGTGTAAAACTTTGGCACAGTTGTGGCAAAGTGTGCTTGAGCCTGAACTTTTATTCTTTCTATTTTTTTTTTTATTTGAATCTTTGGTCTAATATTTATTATTGCTGCACCAAACTTGCTGCAGTTGATGTTCATACATTAGTTACATTTTTTCTGCTTTTATAGCCTTTGATAATGAGAATTGGCTTCATATTTGATATAAATCTCTCGGTTTTTTTTTTTTGGGCGGTCTACAGATTTCTGTATTTAAAACATGATTAATTGTCACTCAGTATTCTATATTTCTAAAATTAGTCATGTACTGTATGTCATGTCCAAGCTTAGAAAAACATTATTTGCTATGGGTATGTGATTTTCAGAGAAAAAAAAAGAGGGATGGAGCTCACTGTGGGGCGCCGATTGTAAAGTTGCGCATGCTAAAATAAACAGCAACGTTTTGCAACATTTAGCAACAAATAACTTTTGAAAAACATATGGAACTTTTTACCAGATTTACAGCAATATTTGTGAAATTTGTGATATTTCGTTTCTTGTAGAAATAAAATGTCAATGTTAAATCTAAATCTAAATGTTAAATAACAAATCTAAATCTAAATGTTAAATAACAAATCTAATTATAAACGTTAAATATAAATCTAATTGTTAAATGGTAAATCTAAACGTGAAATCTAAAGGTTATATGTAAATGTTAAATCTAAAATCTTAATGTGAAATGTTAAATCTAAACTTTAAATCTAAATCTAAACATTAAATCTAAATGGTAAATTTAAATCTGAATGTTAAATGTTAAATCTAAATCTCTAATCTAAATCTATACATTAAATCTAAATTTTCAATCTAAATTTATACATTAAATCTTAATCTAAATGTTAAACCTAATTGTCAAATCTAAATCTATACATTAAGTCTAAATCTAAATGTCAAATCTAAATCTAAACGTTAAATTGAAATCGAAATGTTAAATCTAAATGTCATGAAAGAAACAAAATATTTAGCTAATATGAAAATTCACCCAATATAAAAGCTAATTTCGGTAAATGTCCATATTAGCTAAATGTTTTTGTTTTTCCCCTGGCACTTAGATTGAACATTTAGATTTAACATTTACATTTAGATGTAATATCTAATATTTAGATTTAGATTTAACATTGACATTCTATTTTAGCGAGAGAAAAAAAAATCACAAATTTCACCAATATTGCTGTAAATATGGTCAAAAGTAACTGAAAGTGTATTTTACCTGATGCAGGTGTGTGTGTGTGTGTGCGTGTGTGTGTAGGTCAGAGTCCCATGCAGCAGTTCACAGCTGTGATCCACGCTGTGGCTCCTCTACAATCCCACGTTTCTCCGGTGCTTAAACTCATCATCGCTGTAGCTAAGTCCAGGTACTGTGCACAGGTGAGTCACACCTAGCTTCACTACTTCCTTTATTTATATGATTTATTATCACAGTGTTAAAAAATAAAAACACTTAAAGATAACTTTAAAAAATGATAAATAAATAATATTTAATATTATATATTTTTAACTTCCTTAAATATGAAGCAAAACAACAGAACATTACTGTGTTTTGTAAGTAATATTGCTATTTGTTTTTTGTTTTTTTGTGTTTATATTTGTGCAATTTGTTTCCATTTTTCTGTTTATATTTTTATTTTTTGTCATATATCAACAAATAAAATTTAATTGTTTAAATGTTTAAAACTACATATTGAAAATATTATAGATGTTGATACATACAGTATATGATCAGATAATATCAAATACATTTCAATGTATTAATATAATAATAATAATAATAATAATAATAATAATAATAATAATAATAATAATAATAATAAATTAGATATTAATGTTTGTCTTTTTTCCTTCGAACACATTGTATTTTAAATCGTAAACACAACATTTTTTAATTCCCTTTATTTGATGTGGACCTCACGAAGGAAATATACACTGTACAGAACATTACAAAAAAGAAAAGCAATATTCAAAGTTAAATACAGTCTTCTATCTTATTGGATCTTGAATCGTCCCAAAATATTTATATAACAGAAAATTACCAAGTTTGAATTTATTCACCAAACTTTGCTTTTTCATCCATTAGTAAGAAAAAAAAAATTCATTATTCATCAACACTTTGATCAGAAGTTAGTTATCGTCCAGTGGTAATTCTTGTCTTGTGCTGATCACAGGTTGTGGTTTTATGGAACTGTGACAAACCTTTACCTCCAAGAAACAAGTGGCCCTCCACCAGCGTGCCTCTGAGCGTCATTGAAGGACGGACTAAGGTAAACACGACCCCCAAAATAAAGGCCCCAGAGAGCGGGGACCCCCACTGTAGCTGAACATTGAAGAACAGTCATGTGGAGACAGGACCATCTCTAAGGGGGAATAAAGGAGAGATTTTTGGGGTCCATCCATAAAGTCAGTAAAATGATGGTTTATTGTTCTATGAATCTGTGATAACCACATTTATTTATTCATCTGAATAATATCCACTGTTATCCAGGAACGTTTATTATTATTATTATAGTCATCTTAAAGATGGAAATCCTGGTTTTAATCACTAATAAAATGGTTCAAAGTGACCAAAAATGGTGGAAAAGGAGGTGAAAATAGGATTTTAAAAAACCACAGAAATTGGTTAAAAGTTACAAATTAGAGTGGATAAAAAAGGTTTAAATTTTAAAGTGTCAATATTGGAACAATTAGTTTAAACTGGCAAATAATGGGCATAACAAATGGTGAATGTGGTTAAATAATCATGAATAATAATGGGTCAATAAATGTGACGGGTGTAAAAGTGGTGAAAATGTTTTGAAATGGAAAAAATGTACAGAAAAGGCATTAAAATATTCAAACTGTGGGGCTGTTATTAAATATGTGATTATTATTTTGTTTTGTTTTTTATCAGTTTTGAAGAACAATAATCACATTATTTATTTGTTTTACTGTACTTTTAAATAAAGGTTAATTTTTGACTCATTTGACTCATTATGATTATAAATATATATATATTTTTTAAAAGGCAGCCTGGCTAAATCGATCCTTCAGAATAAAACCATTGATGATCACATAAAGTGACTTTTATCACAAATGAAACAGATATTTGATGGTGAGCTGCTGTAAATGCTGTGATAAATGATAAATACAGTGAAGGATTCTGGATTATTCTAGTTGTAAATGATTTAGCAGCAGACGTGACACGCTGCGGCGCTCATCACAGGCTACATGCTGACTCAGTGTTTATGAGCCACACATCAATAATAGCACCAGAGTGACTATATCTCACCTTCATCAATCTCCTCTTAATATGATCGGCTTCTCCCCACACGCTGAAATGTGTATTGATAAGTTCATCTTCACTATTGATTATGACCTCCCAGCTTTGCATTAAATTACATTAAAGTGACACAAACAATAAACACTTCAAATGTAAGCCACTAATGTTGACCTTTCACATAATACAGGTCGAGGTATTGTTTTTGAGACTTTTGTAGTCATTTTGTGTGTTTTAGAATCATTATGTGAATTTTATACATTTTTAACAGTGATTTTCTGCATTTTTGTAGTGGTTTTGTGTGTTTATATATTCATTTACTGCTTTTTTGTGTGTTTTAGTTGACATTATGTCAATGTTTCAGTCATTTTATACATTTTTAAAACTAATTTTGTGTCTTTTTGTTAATGTTTTGTGTGTTTTATTAATCATTTTCTGCATTTTTGTCAATATTTTTTGTTTTCATTGAAATTATGTGAATGTTTCTGTCATTTTGTACATTTTTAACAGTCATTTTCTGGATTTTTGTTGTCATTTTGTGTGTTTTAGAATCATTTTGTGTGTTTTAGTCATCATTACGTTCTCTTTAAGGAGTCCTTTTCTGCATGTTTCTGTCATTTTCTATGTTTTTAAGACTTTTGTCGTCGTTCGATAGCTTTCTGACATTATGTGAATGTTTCAGTCATTCTATATGTTCTTGACTGTAATTGATTATTTTTGCTGTCATTTGTGTACTTTTTCAGTTATTTTATGTGGTTTTGTTAACATTTTTAACAGTCATTTTGTGTATTTTTGTTGTAGTTTTCTGTTTTTTTTAATCATTTTGTGTGGTTTTGTTGACATTATGTGAATGTTTGTGTCATTTTTTTACGTTTTTAACTATAATTGTGTATTTTTGTGGTTGTTGTGTATGTTTTTAGAATCAATAATAATAATAATAATACTTATAATAATAATCCAAAGCATTGATACAAAGGAAATAAGAACAGTTCCACCTCTATTGTGTCCTTCCATCTTATTAATTATGAGGGTGAAATCTGTTACTGTGGTCCAGGAGGACTCCTGTCCTGCATGTGTCACATGTCTCCTGTATATGTGTTGCTTCATACTCATGTATAGACATATAAATGCAGATTAGGAGCATTCCACTAATGACATTAGGCAGCCATCCAACACAAACATCTACTGCTGCCAACACTTTCCTCTCTCAACACAAACACTTATTCACGTTTTCTCTGCGCTGTCAAATGAATTGGGGGGAAATGAGAGGATTTGTGTTGGGTTTGCCTTTGATGTTACGCTTAACTTAAGGATTAATTTCCACATTAACCTTGTGGTTATTTGTGACTTTATTTGTGGAATATTTTTTCCTAATATCCCCAGAGCGACGTCCCTGTTAGCATGTCGCACACAGGATTTAATACGGAAAAGTAAAGTGGTGTGAATTGGATGTAAATGTAGATTTTAATAAACACTGTAATCTTAGCCAGAGGTTCTCAACCTTGGGGTCGCCAGATGCCTTCAAGAAACTAACAATATATATTTTTTAATGATTTGAGCACATTTTTACAAATTTTACCCTTTTTCTGCAACTACACCAAACTTTCCCTATTTTAACCTATTTTCATCACTTTTTCTTGCCATATTTTTTCTCCTTTTCATTCATTTTTGCAACATTACTCACATTTCTGCACATTTTTTCCATTCCAAGACATGTTCAGCACTTTTAAACCCTTTCCACCACTAATGTCACATATGTTGACCATAATTGTCACTTTTAACAATACTCATCATTATTTCATGATTATTTTTGCCAGTTTAAACTAATTGTTCCAATATTGACACTTTAAACCTTTTTTCTAACTGTTTTTATTCACTCTAATTTGCAACTTTTAACCAATTTCTGTGGTTTTTAAAATCCCATTTCACCATCTTTTCAACTATTTTTGGTCACTTTGAACCATTTTATTAGTGATTAAAACCATGATTTCCATCTTTAAGATGATTATAATAATAATAATAAACGTTCCTGGATAACAGTGGATATTATTCAGATGAATAAATAAATGTGGTTATCACAGATTCATAGAACAATAGACCATCATTTTACTGACTTTATGGATGGACCCCAAAAATCTCTCCCCTTTATTCCCCTTATAGATGGTCCTGTCTCCACATGACTGTTCTTCAATGTTCATGTTCAGCTACAGTGGGGGTCCCCGCTCTCTGGGACCTTTATTTTGACGGGTCACGGCCTGAAAAAGGTTGAGAACCACTGTTTTAAACAAAGTCAAGATTGATTTCAGAATAAAAACTGCACAGACAAGCAAAAATGTGAGTAGAAAGCAGATGCACTCAGCATTACAAAGTAGAAATGCTCATATTACTGAGGCACTGCAGGTCAGTGAGGCGAGAGACATCACTGTTGTCATCACAGCGGGAACAAACGCACACAGAACACTTAGGAAAAACACACCAGAGAGCATCTGTTCTCCGCCGCCGCCGCCACACACTAATTATGAGAACAAACAAACACATGTATGTGTGTGTGTGTGTGTGTGTGCGTGCGTGTGCGCGCGCACGGCTTCAGCGGAAACATTTGTTTCCTTTTTCAAACAACAGACATTATCATGAAAACAAACAGATGCAGTTAACGTTTAAACTATGGGATTACAGTGAAGAAAAGGTGTTATCTGTTTGTTTTAAAATGATGAGGAATCGTGTGACAGACGGAAAACAAACCATTTCCCACTTTTGTGAAATTTCATAAATAGTCATCAGGCGATATCTTTTGCAAATTAAATTGAAAAATGGAAGCAATTTCAACAGAGTCACACTTTGGTTTCACATTATGAAATATGATTGTCCTTTGATTACTCCTTTAAGGAGCTGTTACAAGTAAAAACAACACCGCACCACGTATTTACTCCCATTATAAAGTATTGTTTTTTCTATTGGCAGTTTGTATGCAGATAAAAGTCATGAATAAACATCTGTGAACGCGCATTTGCTTATGTTTTAGTTTATGGTGAATTAATGTCTGTGGGTTTAGGTTTCCTGTTTGTTTCAACACACCCTGTTTTGTCCCTATGTGTGTGCTGCTCCCTCCTGTTTCCACTAAGGTGTGCCTCGTCTGCTGATTGCCTCCCTCCACTATTTAAGGAGTGTCTGAACACACAATTCAGTCGAAAAGCAAATGAAGTAAACAAAAAAATAAAAAAGACATTTTGAATACACAAAAACACACAAAATTATTTTAAAAAAACAAACACAAATACAAAAAAATTACTGTCAAAAATGACAGAAACATTCACACAGTGACAACAAAAATACATAAAATTACTGTTAAAAACCTATAAAATGACAGAAGGATTCACATAATTTCAACAAAAACACAAAATAACAACAGAAATGAAGAAAATGATTATGAAAACACACAAAATGACTGTTAAAAATGTAACCGTGACAGAAACATTTAAATAATGTCAACAAAAATAAACATGACTCAAAAAACACAAAATTATTTTAAAAACGTACAAAACGACAACAAAAATACTGAAAACAACTGTTAAAAACATATATATGACAACAAAAACACAAAAAATGATTCTAAAATGTACTAAATGTTGTTTAATTCTACTTCCTGGTGTGTGTGTGTGCGTGTGCGTGCGTGTGCGTGTGTGTTTTTAAAAGCTCACCTGAACCTTTCCTCTGCACAGATCTGAGGTGTGTTCAGCTGAATAATTCACACTTTAATTACAAGTCTATTTCTCCATCTTTAGGCTAATGGAACGAGGGAACGGTCACACACTGAATGGATAAAGACTCACACAAAAAGCCATTAAACGATCTCGCTGATCGATAGACACACAGCCGAGGGTGAAAGACAACGCTTGTTTATTTATCACAAAGCCCTTACAAAATAAAAGCTCCAGAAAGTTTATTTTCTTGTCTTTTTATATACTTTTTAAAAGTAGTAAATTACATTTTGATGATGATATTTATTTGTTCTTGTCTGTCTTCAAACATATAAAATACAAAGAATAAACATTCATTTTAACAACCACAAATGGAATTTTCTGAAGCAACTCAATAACAGCACTATTCATTAGCTTATTAATTTATGTTTCAATAGAAGCAAAATATTTAGTTTTTTAAAGATTTTAAAGAAACAGACAGTGAGCTCATCTTCTTAGAACATTTGTTCATAACTTACTTTGTTCAAAAATATAAATCATACTTTCCTTCTCTTTGTTTAAAAAGTGATTTAATACCGTAAGGAACGCTTTTATTTCTAACGCTTAACTTGACTAAATCTGTAAGTTTTGTTCATTATTATGTGCTTGGAATAAATAAAATTAAAATTAAAATAATAATAATAATAATAATTAATTCATTAAATAAATACAAATTCTAATTGAAAAAAATTAAAAATAATAAGAATAAATAAAAAATATATAAATAAAAATTTTAAAAAAGTAGGAGCCTGGATTTCCACTTTATGTATTATTCTTAATGCTTTATTTTGTAATTTGATTAATGGATCTACATGTATTTTACATGTATTACCCCAGTAAGGCAATATAAAAGTGGAATAAAGCAACTTCAGACACGCATGTATAATGCCAATAGTTTTATTTTATTTTTTTCTAATATGTTCTACATGCTCATTATCTATGATGATGTTCCATTCAAACCCAACTTTAAAGTATAATCTGTTTTATAATCTAAAATATCCATTTTCTTTCCTTTTCATTTAAGGAAAGTTTGTTTTTCTTAAACCATTTTTTTGAATTTTATCAATTCATTTTCTACTAATGAAAATAAATTATTAATATCTTGTCCTCAACAAAATGTGTTTGTGTCATCAGAAAAAACATAACTTCAAAATTTGGGACACTTTGCAAATATCATTTAAATATATTATAAACAGCTATAGGACCCAAAACTGAGCCTTGTGGAATTCCACAAGATAATGTTTTTTTTTTTGGTTCTGATTTTATTCCCTTAATGTCTTTATACTGAAATCTATTGTTAAAATAGCTAGTTAGCTTAATGCTAACCCTCTCATGTTATTTCTTCTCTGCAGACGATGAGCAGTCGGTTTTTCCCTCACAGCGTCATCGTCACTGATGCCGTCCTCAGCCTGGACGAAGACTCGTTGCTCTCCACCAATGAGGTGAGACCATTTACTTTTTACTTTAACTTTTATTCATTTCTGCTCGTGAGGGGGGCTCGTGACTGCCAGTTTATTTACCTGAATTCTGAAATAAATAACACAAAATAACCTGAATATTATTCAGAATCAAAGATTAAAGTGGCTTCAGCATCATAAAAACAGTTTTGTTTAGCCCTCAGAATGTTTCCTTACAGCCTAAATACTAAAACTAGCAACAATGTATAACTTAAACACACAAAACCTTCTATAATAAATAAATGAAGGCAATCTGAATTCAGAATCAGAATGTTTTATTGCCATTGTTGATGAACAGAATTCCCAACTAGGAATTAGCTTTGGCTTAAAAATGTGGAAATAAAAAAATAAGGCATGCAATATTATGTTTGTGATAACAATATAATATATTACTAAATATAATATAATATATATACAATAAACATGTCATCAGTGCAGGTTATTAAGGATATGATTTATAAAGTGACCAGAATTATAAAGTGTGAAGTTTGTGGAGTAAAGTGACCAGGGTTTGAAGCAGCGAGTTACATATTTAGAATTAACATTCAGAATAAATATTGACCAACTTTGCTTTGCAAAAACTGCTATAAAACAACCATAAATGATGTGCATAAAAAGCACAAAACAGCTGCTCCAAGATTAAACTGAGCCATTTTTCAACCTTAGCACAACTTAATAGTTGCAGCTTAACATAATGTAAAGTAAGCTGTGTGTATTCATAACTACACATTCTGCTGTTGTATATGCTTATAAAATAATTTTTTTTTAGCGACACAATGCAATGCATAGGACATGCTAACAGGCTTACATTGTTAGCGGTGACTCAGCAGTAGTGACAGGCTGCATATTTACAACATTATGCCGACCAATGGCTTTGCATGTATCTTTTGGAGACAGATTGGTAAAATGTTTCCACTGTGAGAAACTCGTCTTGCTCTCGCATTGACTCGCCATGATTAGCGTACGTTGTAGTAAACACAGACACGCCCACAATGCTGCATCTTCTTCTGTTTTACCGTGGTTGGCACGGCATCCCGCTAAAATATGTAGCACCACTGTAAACAGGAAGTACACTGCAGCTAGCAAAGTAACGGACAGACGCACCATATTATAACGGTAACTGACTTTATTTCTTTAAAAATATTGCGTTAGAGTACTAGTTACTGTCTTAAGTAATGTTGGGGCTGTAACGCGTTATTTATTGTAAAGTGTTTCCGCCCAACACTGGTCATCACTCATCCATTCCATCATTATGCTCTGTTTATGTTTTTTCACAGAATTCTGAGTAAAACGTTGTAATGAGACATAATGGGGGACTTGATCCACTGCCTTATATTGTCTGACAGAACAGGTCCATATATGGTCGTTATCCAAGCCCTGACTCAGCGTTTTCATTAAAAAGCAAATGTTTGCGTTAAGACGAGTATTTAATTCATCATCCCGGTGAAAAATGGTGACAAAGGGACCTGGACGTCACACAACGGTGACACTACATCATCAAAGCCGTTCCAAGTGTCCAACTTGTTCTTTATAGATTTCCAACCGGTGAAATATTGGCTCCATTATGGATCGTGCGACCCTTAGAGATCAAGAGATCCAATACGTCTCTAAACCCGGCGATGTTTTATTGATCGCAGCAAGTCAATGTTCACCTTTTTATGATCCCGCAGCAATCCAGGCTGGATTCTTCAGCTCAGATTTAACGGCTGCTTTTATAGAAGGAAGATGTCAGAGAGTGTGAGGTGGGCTTCCTAACCCTCAGCTCTAATTGGCCTTTTTAATACGACCTTATTGAAAGAAGATGAAACATGTCAAGTGACGAAGTGCGTGCGTGCGTGCGAGGGAGAACATTAGAATTTTAATAGGACTTTCATCCCACAATGCGGCGCTGGAAGAATAGCTGCGCCAACTTCATAATTACATTGTTTCAGCTCATTAAATGTGTGATGATTCCATGTAGAGAGATTAAAGGACTCCAAGAGCCGCCGTCTCTCGTTCGGTGGCCGAGCATGCGGCGCGTTTATGCCCGTTGGAAGATATTTGCAATATGGCGAATATGGAAGTACGTGTGGATGCTCCTATCACACATGATGTTTAATTATCCATGGTTAATGACAAGAAGCTGCATTTTTTTTGTAATCGTGGCGTTTTTTTATTAGTAAGCATTGGGTCGCCTTTATTTATCGACCACGAGATCACACGCTGGTTTTTGTATTTCTGAGCTTTTGAAACTCTTAAAGGGGCAGTATTATGAAAAAAAAAAAAACTTTATAATGGTTTAGCTACAGTGATATACATTCCTTTAGCCTCATTCAGAGGAACAAAGTGTAAAAACTTTGTTATTCCACATTTTGTAAAAAATCAGCTCCAAATGGGACAGTTGGATTTTTGCCCCCATCTGATGTCATAAGGCAGAGACTCCTCCTCCTGACAATCCTGGCTCCTCCTACCCTATAAGAATATAAGCTCCTCCCTCTCAAACTACCTCACAGGTAAAACAAACAGCGACGTCAGGTTGATATTACAGGTAATATCTTTACGTTCAGTTTATAGATAAACTGAAGAGCGCTCACAACAGTTTCACTTTTAGTAGCCGTCATATTGCCTTAAATTACCGTTATGGGATGATCTGATGTGTTTGTGACCCAATGCGACGTAGCGGTTGGACGACGCCCACTCATGCATATGCATGAAGGCCCTAAAAACAGCCTGTTTTTAGGAGCGCTCTGAAAGTGACTTTTCAGAGGCTAAAACTCCAGAAAACAGGCGAGTTTGTTAAAATAAACCTCAAATACTTTGTTGTTGGGGTTCTTAGAACAAATGTAGCATAATAACAGTGGTCCCTAACCTGGGGGTCCCACAGGCTCGAGGCCTTGTCTAATCTGAGGCTATGACGTTGTCAAAATAAAAAAAAAACATAATGAGGTAAAAGTAAAGTTTTACATTATTTAATTTATTTTGACCTTTTGCTAGTTTGAAGTCTTTTTGTCATTGAACGTTTACATTCATTAGTTATTTGCTAATAACACATTTAAATAACAATGAACTTTTTCTCCAGTGTGTCTTAAATAATGCGAAACGTAAACTATAACACAGTAAAGGAACTGAGGACAAAAACAAAAACAAAAAAATTCCCGTATTTTATTATGGTGAGATGGGAAAATTGTTCTTTTCAAAATAAGAGCACATATATGAGGACGCTGCTGTTTTTTTTTTTTTTTTGGCACCAAAATATATGAATTATCTCTATATTTTCCGACTCACTGATATATGTAATATGTGTGATATATTTGCAGTGATTTCTGCAGATGACAAGCCTTGTTTTGCCATTTCAAAAATAATTTTTGAGTATGGTTACAAAGAAATTTTAAACAGCTGCAAAAATATTGAGATAATTCATATATTTTGGTGCCAGAAAAACAGCAGCGTCCTCATATATGTGCTCTTATTTTGAAAAGAACAACTTCTGGTCACACCATAATAATAGGTGTTTTTTTTTGCTTCTGGTATTTCTGTTTTTTTGTTTTAGAAACAAATATTGAAAATCAAACGATTTTTAAATGTTTGTTTATCCCTTCTTGACCCTGAAAATAAAATATGCCTTTAATTTCAATTAATCATTCGTTTTTGATTTATTTTTCTGAACGGAAAATTCAGCGACCAAAACATGCACTGACCTGGCTTCACTATGTTTGATTCAAAACTAAAAAATGTAGGTTTTGAGATTAAATTCTATTTGTTTGGCCAACTACTTATTATTTGTTCAGGACATTTATCAATATTTATTGTGACTTTAATGTTTGCGTTCTACTAACTAAAAATGACAGAGTCAAAGTTTTTGCTTCATAATAAATAATAAATCAACGTAAAAAACGTAAAATCTCCAAACCTGAGGTAGATGCAGCTGCAGCACGCGTGAAGAATAAAATGTCTGACCAGGAAGTCCCTGAAACCGTGCGTTAGAGACCCCGTGACCTATTATATCTTTTATATATATATATATATATATATAAGTCAAACACCTGAGTTGAGCCTTAAAAATACAATTTATCTTATAACCAACTTCATAAATCACCTAAAACCAACTTTTCACAACAAATTTAAAAACATAGTTGGGATTTCTATATTACATAGTTTACAGCACAACAATACATGTTTTGTTGACTTTACTCTTGATAAGCGCTGGGAGAACTGCAGCGAACACTTCTATATCTGCAGTAGCTGCTTCTAACTTTACTCCCTTCTTCATCTGAGACACAGCACTCCAGAACAGCTGGAGACTCCTTCAGGGGACGCCCAACGCATCCCAAAAACACTCTGAAGTCTCCTCTCTATCTGAGAACATTGGACACACTAAACCCAAATGTCAGCAGAGATTTGTGGCTGCCGTCGCTGGAGTGACCTCAGATCAATTGTGGCCTTGTAGAATCTATTAGTATGTGTCCCACACTCACACTTAGCTGTGTTTTCATCCCTTCAGAGGACGTTACTCTGCTTTTTATTCATATTGTGGTGACGCGTTGACTTGCATTCATTAAGGGCAACCTGTCCAGCCTTTAAGATGTACAAAAATAGCAGCAGCAATCTATGACTCTGTGATCTGGATGTCTCTGCATAACATGCAAACAGATCAGTCCATCACAGGGGTGGACTGGCCATCTGGTATACCGGGCATCGTCGACCCGAAGTGGACCGGTCTGCTACTTTTTTAGTGAGTGGCTGTAGACATGGTAACAGGTAGCCAAAAAAAATGGTTCAGAAGTGGCAAGAAAAGAGTAAAAAGTGACTAAAATGGGTCAAAAGCAGTGAAGAATGGCCAAGAAATGGTCAAATAAAGAGGAACCATGTGGTATGTAATGATGAAGAGTAGCTTTAATGGGCAAAATGTGGCAAACAATAGTAAAAAAACGGCAAAAAATTCAGAACAAAAAGAGGCAAAATGTAGGAAAAAAGGAAACAAGTGGGATTTATTGGGCTAAAGTAGCTTATTTGGATGAAAAGTGGCCCCCAAAAAAATTAAAGAAAGGACAAAATTGGATAAAAGCATTAAAAAAAACTTGCAAAAATGATGAATTCATGTTGGGTGTGGGATACATATGTATGTGTATATACGTATATATGCATATGTGTGTATCCATAAAATGAAGAGTCCGTCCTTAAGACTGCTCTACTGTAAAGTGCCTTGAGATACCATTGGTTATGATTTGGCGCTATACAAATAAAAGATTGATTGATTGATTGACAAAAAATAGAAAAAAAAAAGAGATATTTATTGGCAAAAGGAGCTAAAGCTTGAAAAAAGGAAAAAAATGGGACAAAATAAACAAGTAAAAAGAGGTTAAAAAGTTTTCTCTTTTAAGGTTTTCTGTGTGAATAATAATTCAAATGAAGGCATAAAGAGCCACATGTTGAGAATCACTGACTTAGTAATAGTGATATTGTAGTGGGATCATCTGGATAGAAAATGCCAGGGATGAATTATTGTTACAGTCCAACCCTGGTTCAGCACATGATGTGATTTATTTAGCATGTTTGATTATTATTAAAACCATGTTAAACATTTGTTCCTCTTCTATACATCCATATTTTTTGACTTCATTTATATTCTAACGCACAAAATAATACCAGCAATATATTTAATTTAGCACGTTTGTAATCATAGGAAAATATCTGGAACAGGAGATGCAAATACTGTAGATACATTTTAATGGTCTCTGTAGAAGGTTTAATACATTTATTATGAATGAATATGTTTATTAGGGGATGCCACCTCTTTCTGTTTAGCAGTTATTAATAATTCATTATAGGTCAGAGTGTGAATTTACTCTACTATAGTAAAACAATATTAATCCATAAACCACAGACAAATAGTTCAGTTTAAACATCAAATGGTGTTTGCTAACTTTATTCTCCTCTTCCTCTAATGCAGTGGTTTTCAAACTTGGGGTCATGACCCCATGTGGGGTCGCCTGGAGATTTAAATGGGGCTCGTCCGAAATGTCCAGTAATTACATTTTTTTTAAAAGTTATTGATTAGTTTTCAAACGAAAACACAACACACAATGTTAAACACGTATTCTGTACTTTCACTTTCTAGAATATAAATCTAGTTTAAATAAAATGCAGCGTAAATCAGAATTATTTTATTTTTTCCAGGGGGAAATTACTCGTGTTACAGAGGCTGAAGAAATGTTACAAATAAAAAAAATAAACACTAAACAAAGAAAGATAAGATCAATAATATTAACAATACAAATATACAATTGCACAACTATAATACAGATACTGTACAACAATCAAAGCTGTCCACAAGTCCTGGTTTACTCTGTATTTGTAACAGTATAACAAACATAATTAAAAACAAATAGTGGAAGAAAAAAAGAGTCCCTTTGGGCTCCCTAGAAATTTGTGATGTAAAAATTGAGGTCGCTATGCAAAAAAGGGTCCAACGTGTTACTCGCGGCAACGCTGCGTTCCTACTCGGGTTAGCGAGCGCAAAAAAATGAGTGCGTTTTGCTTTGGCAATCTGAGTAAATCACGTATAAAATGTGAACAGAGATTAGAGCTTTAGTTTGAATTCAGAATGTTGATGTTCATGTGACGAGTAGATATCACACACACACACACACACACACACACACACACATCTCCCACTTGTTTTTGTTTTTGTGGCTGCGTATAATCCAGGCTCTCATTACGCACTGATCCCTTCACTCTCCGCTGTGTTTCTCCCCGTGTTTGTGAGATTTCGATCAGAGGTTCTGTCGTCTGAGACGAGCTTTCTCAAGGACACCAGGTGCACGGACTGTGTTGGAGCAGCAGACAGACAGTGTGTGAGAGGAGAATGTAAATAATTACTGCTTGTACTCAATTAGAAATAATCACATGATATTCTTTCCTTAGCTTCCCACGGTGTTTCCCTCTGGTGCATTCTGGTATTTCAATTAATCCATCAGCGTGTAGTTTACTCCCCACAGTTTGTGTTTTTAAGTAAAGATGACACAATTAGAAATAAAGCTGCTGGAGACGACATTTTTAATCAAATAAAGACATAGTGTAGGTCTAATGGAACAATAATGAATAGAACATCATTTGATCTGCACTGTAAACATTCGGTTTGTTGACATTGTTGGAAAAACTTGGTGCATTGCATTCTGGGATGTGGAGTCCTCTAGACCAGTAGTTCTCACACTTTTTTGGCTCTAGTCCCCCTTTGTCCCACTTCTATATGCTTATAAAACTATTTAAAATCATCTATAGATCATAACAATGGAATAATGATGGATTTTAAAGAATATCATTTTGTATAAATAAACAGTATTTAATGCAGTGGTTCACAAACTTTTTGTGGATCGTGACCCCATTTTGATATCAAGAATTTCTGGTGACCCCAAAGACTTTTTTTTGTTTTTTACTAAAATTAGTTTTTGATCATGTTTGAGCTCAGATTTTTATTTTTTATTTTACTGCATTATAGTTGAACTACATTTATGTTTTATAAAGTGAAAGTATTAAAATACAGCTGTTTAACATTATGTTGTGTTTTAATTTAAAAAAAAAAAAATCTATCTTAATTTTTCAGAGAATTCAGGCGACCCTACGTGGAATCCCGACCCCAAGGTTGAAAAACACTGATTTAGTGGCTCTAGTTTTTATCATTTCCAGTCATCACACGCCTCAAATCTGTTCATTTTCCACATGTTTCTCCCTACGTCACATCCCTGGTCGTCAGGTATGACCATAACACCAACACTGTAACCAGTAAAATAGTATAAAAGTGATATTTTAAGAGCTTTTAAGACACATGAGAAATAAAGTAAAAAAGACTCACATATACACATTTTATTCCCACATTTCAGGGATTTTCAGAGACGCTTCATTGTGTTACTGACAAAACTTCCTGTTAACTTCAAAACAAGAGCCCTATTTACAAAAGAGTTATAAAAAAAAAAAACTAATGGAAGACAAGAAGAGATGCTTTTATTTTGAAAAGGGGATTAAAGGAAAACAAACTTTCAAGATTTATTTAATAACCTAATGCTGATCTGATCTGAGGTAGGAGCAAAATGTGCATAATATTAAAATGAATCTGTAGTCAGAAGAGCAGTCTCCTGATTGGCTGTTAGTAACGTTGAGGTCAATTACATTTTTCAGTTACAATTACGTTTTCAATTACTCATGTTTAATTACAGTTCAATTACGGTTACAGTGACCAGCATTTTTTCCAATTACAGTTAATATGCAATTATTTTTTATCCTCAGAAAGTCAATTACATATACGTTGTCAATTACTAAAGTTCAATTACAATTAATCACAATTACTGAGCATGAAATTAACAACGGGTTAGCTTTCTGTTAGCATCTCTAATGCTAACGGGTCCTAAATCAGCTGTAAAATACACTAACAACTATTATGTATCATGTAAAATTATTTCCTATCTATTGATTACGTTGTTGGGCCTCCTAATCAATAAGAATATTATTATTAGTATTGTTGGTGTGGGCGTCTGAGCCTTTTTTGTGTCAGTATAGATTTATATGTGTTTTTTAGATGGTAAAGTGTTATTATAATAATCATTAACTACATACAACTCCGTTATCTGAACTCAATTACAATTTAATTACTAATACAACAGCAACAGTTTTTTAAAATTACAATTACGATTATAATTCTGCTATAAATGTAATTAATTATCAATTGCACAATTACAGTTGTACTTGACCCCAGCCCTGGCTGATAGAGATTGTCGTTATAAAGCTGTATTTTTTCTCTCAGGCTAAAGACTATTTTCGGGGGTTGGCCATCTTGGTTTTTCCTTGTCATTTCTCACTTCCTGCTCTTTTCTGTTCAGGTGGACTTTGCCTTCCTGGTGTGGCAGAGTTTCCCTGAGCGTATCGTGGGTTATCCAGCCAGGAGCCACTACTGGGACGGCTCCAGATCACGCTGGGGTTACACCTCTAAGTGGACCAACGACTACTCCATGGTTCTCACAGGAGCTGCTTTCTACCACAGGTAAACAAACGACGGCCCTAACCACCTCTAGTCTGACCTCTGATGACCTTTGATCCCCCGCTGACAGGTACTACCACCACATGTTCACCCACTACGTCCCGGCCGGCCTGCTCACCATGGTGGACCGCTTGGCCAACTGTGAGGACATACTGATGAACTTCCTGGTGTCTGCGGTTACCAAGCAACCACCAATCAAAGTCACACAGAAGAAGCAGTACAAAGAGACCATGATGATCCAGGTAAGACAAGGACTAGAAGATGATACAATCTAACAATGAAGAGGAACCAGAATAAGTTTTAGTGAGAAAGTAAAGCGTGAACGATGAGTAATAATTTATAGTGATATCGTGAAAATGTTTTATAATTAAACACATGAAGGGTGAACATTATCAGAGGTGTAGATAAAATATGCAAAATATATGTATACATATATTGCATTTTTTGATCGTGTACATTCTAAATAACTCATACACTAACAACACACGCCTTAACTTAAGCACTTTAACTGTAACTCTTTATAATACTGCACTTTTGTATTGTTGATTGACTAATTGTATTGTATTTATGTACTTTAAGCTTTAACAATGTTTGTTTTGTGACCTGCCAAGGGACAACAGATGCAAATTAGCATTTTTGCTAACTGGTGCATTTACAATATATATATATATATTTACATTTGTTCATTAATGTGCACTGTCCTTTTCAAATAAACGAATAAAAAAAGTACATACAGTATACAGTATATTTTACTCAAGTAGAAATACTGTTACTTGATTGAGATTGTACTCAAGTACGAGTACAAGTTAGTTATACATAAATACTCACGTACAAGTAAAAAGTAGCTGAATTAATTAGTACTCAAAGTAATAGTTACTAGTTACTTTCACCCCACATGTATTTTTGGTAATAAATCTTGGTACGGTTCCCTTACATACAGTAAACATCTGATATAGAAACGTGAAAAGTAAGCGACCAAATCTACCACAATTGGAACTTAATTTATTTTACCCAAAGGCATCTGTTTAAAATAAAATGTGCATCAAAATGTACAATTATACTGAACAATACGATAGTAAATGGTATGAAATACAATTTATTTAACTTTCTAACACTTGTGAGAACAAGTAAATGGTAACTAACGGTAATTCAAGCCCAAATATGAAAAACAAGCGCTTTTTTATCAAAATTACATTTTTCAAAAAAGTTTATCATTTGCTTCTACAACAGATTCTGATTGTGTTAAGTTCTTAAATTAAAGTAACCACATACATCTATGAAACTTAAAACCATCTAAAAGTCATAGAGGAGTGAGGTAGTTTAACAAGGTCTGATGCTGCGTTCACTGACACCTAGTGACCTGGAGTTTACGTGCTATGCTAATGTTAGCGCAATTAAACAGTTTTTTTTTCCCCGTTAAAAAAACATGATTGAAAAAATTGATTTAGAAATTTATGGGATCAATACGATAATCGCGATGTGAAATATCGCGACGTATCACCGAATCGATTGTTTCCTACACCTTTAGTGTTGATGGACAGCGGAACACGGAGACGTTCCAGTCGTTACATGTGATGGTGAGAGAAACCAGTATCATTGTCCAGCCCTGAGCAACTAAACACTGGCATTTAGCGAGCACAGGGTAGAGGGAGTCGACATTTCCCCCTGAAACTTTGTCAAGTGGATTCTTCCTCTTCACACTTTTAGAAAGTGTTGATGAGATATTTCAGGATGCATTCAGATCCCTCTGAGGTCCTTGTTTTTAACAGCATTGGTTCTCAACCTTTTCAGGCCGTGACCCCCAAAATAAAGGCCCCAGAGAGCTGAAGGTGGTTGAACACAGACATGAACATTGAAGAACTGTCATGTGGAGACAGGACCATAATCTGCAGAACAGAAATTAAAATGTGATGTAGAAGTGTCAGAAATGGGAGAAAAGTAGCTAAAAAGCATTAAAAGAACCAAAAATATGGCAGAAAAAGTGATGAAAATAGGTTAAAATATGGCAAGTTTGGTGTAGTTGCAGAAAAAAGGTAAAAAGGCAAAAATTGGCTCAAATTGTTCTTATTTTCTTGAAGGCATCTGGCGACCACCTCCCATAGTGTCTTGTGACACCAACTGGGGTCTTTACTTCAAGATTGAGAACCCCTGTTTTACATAACTCTCCATTCCTCTCCAAAGGGCTCCAAAGCGTCCCGGTGGGCCGACCCGGACCACTTCGCCCAGCGACAGACCTGCGTCAACGTGTTCAGCCGCTGGCTGGGCTTCATGCCTCTGGTACACTCCCACATGAGGCTGGACCCAGTGCTGTTCAGGGACCAGGTCTCCATGCTGAGGAAGAAATACAGAGACATAGAAAGACTGTGAGTCAGTGAGTGGGAGGACGTCTACGTGGGATTGTTGTGTTTCCGATGGTGAGAGGACACACACGCACATGCACGCACACATGGAACTCTGAGCTAATCGTTTGACTGTGACAAACCAACGAAACATGGAGCGGACAAGGCAATGCATGGTATGAATAAGAACTGTAAAATAATCAGTGTACCCTTCGTTCTTCAGTTATTCCGTTTTAAAACCAAACTAAATAACAAATAAACAGTGTGTTTAGTTTGCTTTACTGACTTAAAACCAAAACAGAAATACAGAAAAATCTAATTTAATCTTTTTCTGTTTTTGGATATGGGAAACTGGGACAAGAGCTTCATGTTTTAATCTCACCACACAGAGAGGACCCACAGACGGGGGCGGACTTTTACTACTGGACTAAAAAAGAGCAACACATACTTTTTGTTTTTTTTAAATGGATGTTACGTAAAACATGCACATGATATGTGATTAAAGGAACCGGTGGTGGTGTAATGACTCTACTGGTGCTCCTCGTTTCTTGTGATCAACTTCTGTGTGTGTTGACGGCTGCCCTTAGTGGCTATAGAGGTATTCATAATAAATATTTTTACTGCCCTCATAAAAGCCTTAATTGTTTTTGCCAAAGTTTGAAATGGTAGCAGTTCTAACATCTATTGTTCCTCACAGTCCATCGTCAGTCACCAGTTCATCTGGATACTATTTAGACCGTAACTCCATAAAACCAACACATAAACGTGAGCAGATTTATAAACATCCATAGAGTGAATGAAAACATGAGCAGAAGCAGAAAACTGCTGAAATAAAACCTAAACAGTCCTATTGTGTGAGGAGACCTGGTCCAGGACCTGTGGAGTGGACTTCAGTTCTAGTTCTAGTTCCCCCGTAAAAACAGAACAAGATTTATTATTTTTAAACAGTAAAACACTGCTTGTCTGGATTTTTTATTTTTCTGTATTTCTGTTTTAGTTCAATCTGTAAAACAAAATAACAACAAAGTTTATTTGTTATTTTGATTTGGTTTTAAAACAAAATAACCAAAGAACGAAGGATACACGGATTTAAAAGATGTTTGTCATCGATGTTTCAGACACTTTGAAGACTTAATGAGTCACGGACAATGAGTTAATGAGGCGAGGATGATGATGTGAACCTGACCTGAGGGCTGTTCCATAAAGTGGGTTATGTTCACCCTCTGAGTATGTTGTGGCTCAAATGAGGGAAACTCTGACTATCCCATTCCTGAAAGCGAGGTATGTTCTTCTCTGAATCTGTAACCATGGTAACATTCTCCATGAACTAAACCTGGTCGTTGGCTGGTTTTGTCTAAGAAACCCTGGGTCTCTACCTGGCTCCGCCCACCAAGGAACACTTTAATGAACCTTAACACTGTTATTTGACACACATTAGTAACATCACAGACACAGACGTGTTCACATCATTACTAATGCTGTGCTGCTTTACTTTGTAAAATGTTAGTTTTCTTTCTAACGTTGTGGATGCAGATCATTTAGTGACAGACACTGAGAGGTTGATCTGCATTAAAACATCTACTGACGTCTGTCGTAAAGTTTCCTGGATACAAATCTGTGGAGAATATAAAGGGAAAAATGTCAATTTAAATGAATACACATTTAAGGTCCGACATTAACTTTACATTGTTTCATACTGTAACACATCTGGATGTATAGTCACGATGGTAAAGTAGGTAAGGAAGCGACCATAAAGCGTGACTAATCACGGGCGATTTAAGCGACTATAGTCACTTAAGTGGCGTTCAGTGTGGACGCACCTTTAGAACAGGCTCATATTCCACAAACAACGGCTTATTTCACCCATCGGGGTGAATAAATCACTCTGTTACGGGTGGTTGCCATGGTAGTTCATGTTATCTTTGCTCAATTGATGATGGCTTTTTATCGCTCTCGTGCACGTAAGTAACGCAAGGTTTACATACTCAGGGTGGATTGACCCGCTTCATACCAGCTGTAATGGAATCAGATAATCAGAGTTTGTTGAACCTCCTTTCTGGAACACACCCCCCTGCAGTCCTGGCTCAGGTCACATGGGAGCTGATGTTCCTCCAAAGCCTCACAGAGACGTGTGTGTTTAAACTCGTGTAGATTCACAGCTAACAGCTCCTGTCTGTATGAAGAACACAATAGAAACAATAAAGACATGGTGTATGTTATACACACACTGCTTGGTTTCCCTTTATTCCATCATTGTGTGTTGTTCTTTATTATTTGGTTATTTTGTTTATTTTTCAGTAATTTTGTGTATTGTTCTGTTGTCTCGTCCTGTGTATTCTGTCATTTTGTCTGTTTTTGTTTGTTTTGGGCCAATTTTGTTGATCTTTTGTGTATTTTTCTGTAGTTTTGTTTTTTGTTTTTCGTTTCTTATTGGATTTTCTTTTTGTCCATGTTTGTTATGGATTTGTGTGTTTTTAGAGTCATTTGTTGCGTATGTAAATAAAGGGCTGCCTTTGATCACATGTGGTTGAAGTGAGAAGAAGAAGAAGAAGAAGAAGAAGAAGAAGAAGAAGAAGAAGAAGAAGAAGAAGAAGAAGAAGAAGAAGAAGAAGAAGAAGAAGAAGAAGAAGAAGAAGAAGAAGAAGAAGAAGAAGAAGAAGAAGAAGAAGAAGAAGAAGAAGAAGAAGAAGAAGAAGAAGAATTGCATCAGTCTCACCCAGCTTTAAGAAACTTCACACAGAATGTTCTAGATTAAATCCCCACATGAAGCAGGGCAGGACGTTCCCCTCGTTGCTAAAGCAGCCAATCACAGCCTTTCATGAAGCCTCCTCTTCATCACTTCTGTCACTGTTCATTTGTCGTCTCCTTCATCCATCTTTCATTGATTTGTGCCCTCGCCTCTGTTCTCCACCCCTCCGTCACACGCAATAGTCACAATCATCTGATCATTCTTTGTTTCTGCTCGTCTACCTTTGTTTTTCAGTCTGCTTTGCTTTCTTTACTTAAATAAACTCAGCTTTATTTATAAATCACATTAAAAACTATAAAAAATTATTGATTGATTAATTACTTCATAAATCATCTACCTTCTTCCATCCATACATACATTTCCTTCCGCTTTATCCGGGGCCGGGTCGCGGAGGCAGCAGTCTCAGCAGAGATGCCCAGACCTCCCGATCCATGCACACCTCCTCCAGCCGTTCTGGGGGGACCCCAAGGCGACACCAGGCCATCTCAGAGACATAGTCCCTCCACCTGGGCCTTCCACGAGGCCTCTTCCCAGTAGGACATGCCTGAAACACCTCCCGAGGGAGGCGACCAGGAGGCATCCGAAACAGATGCCCGAGCCACCTCAGCTGGCTCCTTTCGACGTGAAGGAGCAGCAACTCTACTCTGAGCTTCTCACCCTATCTCGAAGGGTGCGAAGGAAACTCATTTCGGCCGCCTGTATCCGCCATCTTGTCCTTTCGGTCATTACCCAAATCTCATGATCATAGGTGAGGGTAGGAACGCCTCATCTATGGTCTATGATCTACCTTCTTAGTTAAATTAAATTACTTTTATCACTACCTGAAAATCAGTCACTGATTGGATGAAATGGGTTCTGAATTATTAAAATTTAATGCCAGATATTACCAATAAATGCTACAATGGCCAAAGTGACGTGGTTTTAACACAACGGAAGGAGAAAAGTACAAACTGCTACACTAAGTCTGAGTTGAATTTAATCAGCTGAGAATGTCTCTTATTGCTGTATACCTTCGATGGCGTCTCTGTGACGTGGCGCGCATTTAAAGTTCTGGGTTTTGTTATTTTTTTGTTCCAGACGACTTCCAACTCTCTGGAGTTGAGGCTGGTACTGTACGTTTGTGTGTGGCAATAATAAGCAAACAGACGTAGACAAATTAAGCGTAAGCTCCGTTAATTCCTCTTTCAATCATCGCTCGCTCCCTGTTGGTGGGACCCTGAGGCAGTGAAACAAAGAGCAAAAAGCCTGAATGTCAGCAGGGGATCCACACAAACACCATCCTTCCACTCTGGGATCCTTTAAGAGGGTCTTGTCTCCACCGTGATCAATATAAGCCAGTGTTAGTCATTGGATGTGATCATCCTCTGGTTCCCTCAGGAGGAACATAAAGCGCTTCAGACAGTGAACATGGGTTCCTCCATAGACTGATGTTAGCAGCAGAAAGACTAAATATATAAAAATATAAATCTCACAGGGAGGCTGTTAAAAGGCTAAATGTGGGGATCTCAGGAGAACCATGAAGAAGGTGGTGGACAAACCAGTCATTATCAACAGATTACATCTCATTTAGAAATCCACTTAATCAACTAAGTTTACAGTATATACATTAATGTATGAGTAGACCATAGTAAAAGACTAGTTATGTACTTTTAGGAATTTCAAAATAATCATACATAAACATAGATTTCTCAGAAACTCTGGATATCAGCTTTAAAGTTGTATTTTCCTAGTATCCTGGTACATTAAAAAAAATTCAATATATTTTTGCTTCTCAAATTCAGATTTCTGCAAAAATAAAACTCTTGTTTCACGTCTAATGTGGCACTAATAATTTTAAAGTCTAATGCTAAGAAATGTCTGGGTCTCCTTTTCTGTCCACACGTACCACGTCATATTTTTTTGGAGAGCAGTGGTCATGTGACCTGGTACTTGTATTTGCGGAAAAAGTGTTTCCATGGCGCTTTTGCGTCACATTTTAATTTCAAAATGTCTGAAATTCCTCCTCATGAAAGCGTAAAAACTTTTTATGGGTGTTTTTTTTTTAAATTCAGCTGTTTCTATTAGATTTTATTGACATATTTGGATTTTGCTAATTTCCATGGATAATATAAACACAGCCAGAGAGACACTTTCGGTTTGCGAGGTTGAGCAATCAATCACTGATTCATGGAACTCCTGTTTACGTCGACACAAACTCCTTCATGGCTCGTTGAGGGTGATGACATCATTTCTGTTTATAATAATCTGTGTTCTTATGACTCAGCTCTTGTTTCACTAATCACATTTTTGCCAAATTTGATGAAACAGAAACAAAACGGATAAGTGTCAGAAGTCAGGAAACTTTGAAATGTTCAAAAAATCTGAAGCCGATCATACTGTACAATTGTCCTATTATATCCACTTTTACCAAATGTGAAGCTGTGAAACCTCTCATCCCTCCTTCCTGATCCGTAGACCGCCAGCTTCCATCTGATTGGTCACAGCTCTATTATACAACCTCGCTTCAATGACAAAACAAATGCATGAGAAATAAAACCCATCCATCACATTCATAGTTTGGGTAATTATTCAGATTTCCATGATGCTGATTCACCACGACCCCAAACAGTTTCCAAGGCATCAGAAAGCACTATGATGATGATGATGATGATGATGATGATGAAAAAGGAATAAACTCAGAGAACATCCAAATATTCAAATGCGTCCCCGCTGCACGCTCATTCTTTCCCTCTCAGTGCTCCCGCGCCTCAAATATCCGTGACCAAATGGACTTATAATTGGAAGTCAGGAGGCCTAGAAACCCTCGCCGACTCGTCTGGGTGTATTAGTGATTAGTTCTGGTGAGTTACGACGCTGATAGGAGCTCAGTGGGAGAAGATGAAGGAGAAGAAAAGTCATTAGGACGAGCACGACCACTGTTTGTGAGGGAATGTCTCATCCTCTGATTTCTTTCTTCTGTTTTTACACACACACACACACACACACACACACACACACACACATTTCCTCGGTGGACTTTTCCTTTTTCCAATAATGCTTCTCATTATATCCTGTCCTCCTGTATTTGTCATGTGGAGTAGTCAGATATCATGGAGTACTGCAGCACACACACACACACACACACACACACACACACACACACACACACACACACACACACACACACGCCCTTTGTCCAAATAGAATAGCTCACGTTTCACGGATCTATGAATCCTATTATGATCCGAGTCAAAGGGAAGATGGATTTATTATTAAGACATATTGAGATTCGATTTACAATTTTTAAAAGTGTTTTATACATTTAAATGCATATGCCTTTTTTTTTTTTTTTTTCCCAAATTCTGTTTAAATTCCTTTTTTTAAAAAAAGAAAATATTAGTTTTTAACTCCTGTGAAGAAACAAAGTAAATACTAATAAATAAAAAAAATATAATTAAACACCAAATCTCAAAGTGCTACATTAGACAAACAGTAATACACAACAAATATTAAAAAGACTAAAAAAACAAGCATTTGCTGTTAAAATAAGCTTGTGTACTGTAATTATTTATATGTCATATAAAGATGTATGACAGCAGTATTAATGTCACCCATATTCCCATCAGGGATCAATGGTTTACTGAATCTGAGCAGGTTTATTGATTAGGTTTTTATCAACTTAATTTAAACTAGACAAGACCTGTATTAGCAAGACAAATATGTATTTGGCAATTAGAAAAAAATGACAACCTGTATCTGTATTTGTTGAGAAGTTTGTTCTTTTTACTAATTAAATTGAAAGTAATAATGCAGGAGAAACAGAAAACTGACCTTGACCTTAAATATGACCTCAATGAAAGGTCAAGGTCACACATTGAAAGGAAATGTTGTTCAATGGTACCAGTCTGAGCACTGTGTCTCAATGTGTGGCCGTTATAGAGAAAAAGTATTTTTTTGTGATGCAATGAACTTTGACCCCTACTGATCTTTTTACTGGTAGGTCGTACAACTTTGGTCACATTAAATAAAATACTCCACTTGAGATGAACTTTTCATAAATATACACTAAGCATCAAACTTGAGATTTTTGGTTCTTGACTCTTGACGCGACCTTGACCTTGATATTTTGGCTCCAACGACTGCACATCCTTGACATTGTCCCTATGAGATGACATACGTGTCACTAGTGCTTCATTAATAACCTAGGAGGAGTTCCACGACAAAGATGAGAACTCAGAGAACAATGTATTTGGTCATTTTCAATTGCCAAATACAATTAATCTAATTTAAATGATCCTGATAACATCATTCCAGACCATAATGATTACACAAAAATAAAAAAGACACAAGGATGCATCAGTTATTTCACCACTAGTGGCCAGAATATTTTACAGTATCGGAAGTTATTATTAACCTAGGATTCTTTCCCACAGATCTTCTGCAGCTCTGGTTAGATGTCGTTCTGAGCAGGTGAAGCTGATTAAAGCTGCTGCTGTTTTCACGGAGCGCCGCAGCAGCGCTACACCAGAAACAGACACTTTAGAGTGAAGCAGCAGTTAAACGGTGTTTCGGGTGTTTTAGGTGGTGTTTGAAGTAGCAGGACAAGAGTGAGGAGGGCGGTGCATCTAATAAGCAGTCCCCAAAACATTTCCCCTCACGGTGACGGAAGTTCAACCTGATTCTGTTCATTTCCGCGTTCCACAGTAGATTTCATTTTCATTGGTCGATTCCATGATTCCGTCCGCGATTCCGTTAACGTGGATTTTATAGGCCATAGTAAAGTTGTTGTTAGTGCACTCAGAGACTCGCTGCAGCGCATACAAGCTTGTGTCCCGTAACCATCTCTGATTGGCCAGCAGCCCAGGAAGGAGGTTCTCTGCAATTCTGATTGGTGAACATATATCTCACTCAAATGATGGAGACGGAAGAAAAAACCTCAGATAACCAGAAAACCAAACAGACAGACGACCGGAAAACCAACCAAATGACCAACCAAACGACCAAACAACCAGACATCCAACCAACCAGACATCCAACCAACTAGACGACCAAACAACCAGACGACCAACCAAACAGACAACCAACCAAGCAGACAGCCAACCAACTAGACGACCAAACAACCAGACGACCAACCAAACAGACAACCAACCAAGCAGACAGCCAACCATAGCACCAACCAAACGACCAAACAACCAGACGACCAACCAACCAGACATCCAATCAACTAGACGACCAAACAACCAGACATCCAATCAACTAGATGACCAACCAACTAGACGACCAACCAACCAGACATCCAACCAACTAGACGACCAAACAACCAGACGACCAACCAAACAGACAACCAACCAAGCAGACAGCCAACCATAGCACCAACCAAACGACCAAACAACCAGACGACCAACCAACCAGACATCCAACCAACTAGACGACCAACCAACTAGACAACCAAACCAAACAGACAACCAACCAACCAGACATCCAACCAACTAGACGACCAAACAACCAGACGACCAACCAAGCAGACAGCCAACCATAGCACCAACCAAACGACCAACCAAACAGACAACCAACTAGACAACTAACCAGACGACCAACCAATCAGACGACCAAATAACCAACCAGACAACCAACCAAACTCACACGTTCACTTCCTCATAGATAAACTGCCTGAGTGAGTGGATGAACTGATTTTAGATTTATATTATAATATGTTATGTAAAGTTAATCCATCCATCTATTAATCATGGACTCATCCATCCAACAATCATTCATTCATCAGCCAATTAAACAACCAACCAACCAACCAACCAACCAACCGTCTCATATTGTTGAAAAGTAACTTGAGAACAAGAGAGAACATGCAAACACCTGCACTAAAATGCTGTCCAACCGGTATTCAACCCACAACTTTTAATATGTGAAATAATAATAATAATAATAATAATAATAATAATAATAATAATAATAATAATAATAATAGAACTTATAGCTTTTAAAAAAGACCAACAACCTTAAAGACAGAAGGAAAGCGAAAGTAGCAGCGAGCTGTAAAGTCTCTCCATCACTGTGAAAGACACACACACACACACACACACACACACACACTGAGCTCCATGGGGGAATGTGTGAGGAAATGAGATCTGGATGAGGAGGAAAGAGGCTGTTTTTCTAAAATAAGAAAAACAAATCAACACCATGGAAACAATGGTGTGTGTGTGTGTGTGTGTGTGTGTGTGTGTGTGTGTGTGTGTGTGTGTGTGTGTGTGTGTGTGTGTGTGTGTGTGTGTGTGTGTGTGTGTGTGTGTGTGTGTGTGTGTGTGTGTGTGTGTGTGTGTGTGTGTGTGTGTGTGTGTCACTGAGGTGTAAATGAAATTATCTCGTACTCTTTGTAATTACGCTCTCTTTCATCGAGGGTCCTGTTGTCCTGATCAAAGCGCTGCAACATTCCTGGAGATGAAGGAATCGCTGCCTTTTTTAATCAGTTGTCATTATTTAAAGAAACAGTCATTTGTTCAATATTTAGTGGTAAGAAATGGATTTATCTCTTTGTAATTGAAGTTAAATGTATATACCTTATAGTGTGTATACGTATAGACTTAAAAACAAATGCTTGATAATAAATAGTATAACATTAATATAAGAGATTGAGGAGAATTTATCTTTTTAAATCGTCACGTGTTCAAAGCAAAGAAAGAGTAGAAAAGTCACAGAGTTTAACACACACACACAGCACTAAAGCACCAATAATTACATATTTATTAACCTATATATATATATATATAATAAATTATTCATTTATTTTATCTTGTTTTATTTTATTTTTATTCTAATGTTCTATTTTCAAATTTTCATCAAGAGTAATAGCAGAAAACATTGACAGGGATGTTAAATATAGTTGAGGAAATGTATTTTGGCATCATCTACAAGATTATCATCAGATATTTAAAATAATTGATTTATTATTAATTTTAACCTTTTTCTCACTTTCACATTAGTGACGATACGTTACAGAATTCTATTCCACGATGACATTATATTATAGTTATTAGCTTTCAATGCTTTACCCCAAACTGTATAATCAGTTTCCCATTATACAAAATACTCTTCAACATTTTAGTCATTTGATAATTTTATATAAAAATGTTCCCACTGGGAAAATGTGAAATGATGACAAACGTGCGCGTTAGCTTCAGCTTAAAATAAAAACGCTATCCCAGCGAATTTCCTGTAAGCGCAGCTTTCTGTCGGAGCTAACGCTCATCCGTCACCATAGAGCAGAGGAGTGAGTGAGTGAATAAACCTCTGTCTTCACCTCTGACACACAAGGTTTCAATTTCACGCTCCACCTCCTGACCACGTCACTGTCAGCCCCACAAACGTCTCTACCACGTGCAGATGACTTAGTCTTAATACAGTGCTGCTAGCGCCAACAAATACACAAACACCAGAACACTGTGTGTAGTAGATCCTTTTAATATTGTGATATCTTGCTAAACGATGTACCCATGGGGGGACCGCGTGTCGTTATATACAGTATATATATAAATATATATATATATACACACACATTTTATACCGCAGTAATACTGTATTAGGACTGTTATGGACATCCGCCCCCCTGTGAGGAGTCCACGACCACGCTATGCAGTTGTTGTCACACTAAACACTGCTCAGCATCGTATCGACCATCATTAAATGTAAGACCTGTATTTCACCTACTGGTGAAACAGAGGAGAGATGAACATGAGTTTAGAGGAGAGACACCTTTAAAACACGTCCATCTAAAGACTACAGAGAAGCGCTAAGAATCATGGGACATGTAGGATTTTAGTAGAAACTATACGCGGTGGTGCGCCCGGGTATGTAAGCCCTGAGGAGGATGGACAGTCAGTCCACACAGTCTGGACTGTCCGCACTCCTCGGACTTCACATACGTGGTTGGTGATTACAGTTATAAAGCAGAGGATCCACACAGGCAGCATCGGGGGCAGCTAAAGGGATGCAGGGGTCCTTAGGTAAAGACTTGAACATCCGAGCCAATCACCTGTATTAAATATGGCTGATGAATGTGTTTCTGCGTTATTCAGATTAAAAATACAGTTAAAACAACACGTGCACACCTGGAAGTCCTTTTTGTGTCCAAGTGTGAAACAATTATTATGACGGTATTGATTAAAACAGGAAAAAACAACAGAAAATCCCCACCACGTTGCTGAAAACTGAACGTTGGGGCCCCTACGCTCAACAGCGCTGGAGAGAACCCTGGAGGTACCGTCCCACCACTAGTTTTATTAAAACATTAAAACTAGGGATGGTTTGATCGTGATGGGCTGATTTCAGTAAAAATGGATCGATCGTATCAAGCCGATCATTAACATTATGATGATAAAGGTTTTTCCAAATTGCTGATATAACTCATAAAAAAAGACGTTAAACTTGCAGTTGCTCCTTCTTTCTCCGGTTGCTTTAAATGACGTATGCGAGAACATGTTGGATCCTTTCCAACATTAAAGACGCATTCATTTTATTATGCGTTAACATCTTTTTATCTGGTTTTGACCAAAAACCGAAAATGAAAATTTTGCGCCATTTTCGGCCTAAAGTTTTCTGTGGCCAAATTTTTGGTGCACCACTAGTTACAGAAATAGAACTACCACAGTTTTTCTTCATTGGTAAGGTAAGGGCTTCAAACTTCATAAATTAAATTCAGACGTCTTATTGTTTTGTTTTTTGAATATGTATATATGTATAAAAGTTAACTTGAGAAGCTAAATAAACGTCTTGCAAGCTTGGACGGAGGCTCACTCACTCACCTTATGTCCACCTTGTTTCATTTATTTGCTGAATTTTTCATCCGTAGCCTCGAGGACGCTGAACAGGAAACAATCTCCGATACACAGCGTGGGAGCGGCAAAGTAATTATCCACTCCGTTTCTCACACGTCAATATACCAAACGTCTGTGAACGTCAGAGAAATAATCACTTATCAATGACGTTAACGTCAGAGCCGTTTCTGGCTGTATGCGGGCAGTGGCAGATTCATGTTGGCCACCAGGGGGCCCCGCAGGGCTGGGACAAACATGTAGCTGAGTTAATGAACAGATTCTTCTCTCTGAGAAATGTAAATATATAGACATGGTTGTTGTTCTGTCACATGTAACAGTGATGAATTATGTATGTAGTCATAGTGGGATGAGAGCACACACACTAATCAGTGTTTCAGGTAATCACTGTCACTGTGTGCGTGTGTGTGCGTACATTACAATCATGTTACCCATGGTTGTAATGTAGTTCAGTTCAGTTTGAGGCTCATTTGTTCGCATTAGGCCGTGTGTGACAGGATGATATAAGCACAGGTATATAAATATATACAGTATGTTATATATTATATTATCTTTCATATCTTTTTTTGGTTTTATAGCAGATTTTATTAGTGCTTAATTTGATTGAATGTATTTTTATACTCTAATTACTTTCTTCGTTTTAAATTTCTAGTTTTATTTATTTTTATTTTTGTTGCCTGTGCTGTAATGTGTTTTTGGTTTCATACCACATCTTGTTTTTTGTTACATTTTATTCATTTGTGATCGTATCTGATCTGAGTGTCACATAGTCAACATTTATGTGAGCATTATTAGAATAATGAACAATCTGATCGTTAATACAAGACAGAACAAAGAGTTTGTGTTTTTGGTCCATTGTTCTATGAATCTGTGATAACCTCATTTTATTTATTAATCTGAATAATATCCACTGTTTTCCACTAAGTTTACTATTATTATGATCATCTTACAGATGGAAATCTTCATTTTAATCAGAAATAAAATGGGTTCAAAGTTAACAAAAATGGTGGAAATGGTAAGATAAGATGACCTTTAGGTAAAGTGTTTCAGCAGCGGTAGATAAATAAACAGATAACTAAACAGAGTAATAAAAATAAAAATAAAAAATGGAAGATACACACACACACACACACACACAGGTCTATACACAGTACAGAGAGAAAGATGAAACACAATAAGGAGATTACACAATAGAAAATAGTGGTGAAATGGGATTTTAAAAAAACACAGAAATTGATTAAAAGTTGTAAATTAGAGTGGGCAAAAATGGACAGAAAAAGTAGTAAAAATGGTTCAAAGTGTCAATATTGGAACAATTAGTTTAAACTGGCAAATAATGGGTATGACAAATAGTGAATGTGGTTAAATTGACAAAAATAATCATGAAATCTGGTGAAAAGAGGTTAAAAGTGACAATAATGGTCAATGTATGTGACATTAGGTGTAAAAGTGGTGGAAATGGTTTATAAGTGATGAACATGTCTGGAAAGTGGGAAAAAAATGTGCAGAAAAGTCATTGTAATGTGATGTAGAAGTGTCAGAAATGGGAGAAATGTAGCAAAAATACATTAAAAGGAGAAAAATATGGCAAGAAAATGTGATGAAAATAAGTTAAAGTTTGGTGTAGTTGCAGAAAAATGGTAAAAAAAAAAAACAAAAATGGGCTGGAATTGTTCAAATATATATATTCTTAGTTTCTTGAAGGTATCTGGTGAGTCGACCCCCTCCCAGTGTCTCCTGACCCCAAATTGATTCAAAGTTTGAAATTAAAGTGGCCAAAAACTGACACGAAAAAGTTGTAAAAAGGGTTCAAAGTCAATATTGCAAAAATTGGTAGGAAAATGGCAAATAATGTGGATGACAAATGGTGAATGTGGTTAAATAAGCAAATTAAAAAAAAAAAAAAAAAAAACGAGGTTAAAAGTGCAATAATGGGACAACTAATGTGACTTTTGGTGGAAAAGTGGGAAAAATGTGCTGAATAGACATTGAAATGTGATGTAGAAGTGTCAGAAATGGGAGAAATGTTGCAAAAATACATTAAAAGGAGAAAAAATTTGGCAAGAAAAAGTGATGAAAATATGTTAAAATATGTTAAAGTTTGGTGTAGTTGCAGAAAAATGGTTAAAAAAAAAATAAGCAAACATGAGCTCAAATTGTTAAAATAATTATTCTTAGTTTCTTGAAGGCATCTGGTGACCCCCTCCAGTGTCTCCTGACCCCAAGGTTGAGAACCCCTGCATTAAAGCACACATTGTGCCCCATAATGCCACACGAGGGTGAGGGTGAGGGTGAGGGTGAGGGTGAGGGGGGCGATGCCACCTTCTCTTCGTCTCTTTGCAGAAATGAATCAGACGAACTGATGTTTCAGGAGCCCCGCCCACACAGACTGACAGGTGTGTGTGTGTGTGTGTGTCTGTGTGTGTGTGTGTGTGTGTGTGTGTGTGTGTGTGTGTGTGTGTGTGTGTGTGTGTGTGTGTGTGTGTGTGTGTGTGTGTGTGTGTGTGTGTGTGTGTGTGTGTGTGTGTGTGGCAGTCAGCACTGAGGAGGTCATCCATCTTGTTAACCTAAAGCTCTGCTGTGTGTGTACATGGCAGACATCTGGCAGTTTGTGCACGTGTGTGTGTGTGTGTTTGGTTGTCGAGGAAGCATGCGTGTGTTTGTGTGTGTGTGTGTGTGTGTGTGTAGGGAAAAAAGCATGATTTATGGAAGAGAACGTTGCAGAAAGCGCTGAGTAAACCCTGATTTATTGGTGAAAAAAACCTGGATGGAAGCAATTTAATGCCATCAATCTTTCCACAGAGGCACTGTGATATATTGGCAGGTGTGTGTGTGGACACACACACACACACACAGTTATGACTAAGCTCTATAACAGGGGTGTCAAACTCATTTTAGTTCAGGGGCCAAATATGGAGCAGTTGGATCTGAAGTGGGCCACAGATTATATTATAACATTATTGTGCCTGAGTTTTCAATATCGGTTCAATTCACTTAAAAATATCTTGGTTTTCTTACCAATTTTTGTGTAATTAAGAGGAATTTGTGGAATTGTTTGAGTAATTGTCAATGTAATTGGATACTCTAAAGCAGTGTTTCTCAAATGGGGGTATGTGTACCCCTAGGGGTATGCAATGGCACTACAGGGGGGTACTTCAGAAAGAAAGAGGGATGAAAATTAACAAATGAAAGCAATAAAAATATGAGGTTTTATAATGTTTATTTTTTTGGTAAAACTGATAATCACACTAAATATTACCAGCAACTCACAAAACGACAACAAAAATACACAAAATAAAAGAAAAATAGGCTGAATTATACAAAGAACAGACAAACAACAACAAAATACACAACATGACAACAAAAACACACACTGAGAGAATAATTGAAATAATACCAACAACACAAAAAAACACACAAAAACAGATTAAAATATACTGACTATTACAAAGAACAGACAAACAACAACAGAAAAAACAAAATGACACAAATAATGATGATAGAAATGATCATGTCGAGAACATGAACTGAAACTACAAGCTTTAGCTTCAGTCTTTGCATTTCTGCCTCTAAAAAGGTTTGGAAACTTTCCATGAGTTGTTCTGTGTGGAGTTTGCATGTTCTCCTTGTCCCCCACAATAGCCATGTTGTTTCAGTTTCATCGGGTTTCCCCTTATTACGAAGTCATTTCTGGATCCTAAAGTTCCCAAAATGTTCCTAATAGAATTGATTTAGTATTAGCTATTGTTATTCATTTCATAGGATTGGCCGTTTCTTCCTGGGAATCACTATAAAGCTCTGCGCCTCCTTTGATGCTATCAGTAGCTGAAGTTACAGGTTCACACGTTAAAAATAGCTTCAACGCACATCCTCGTCTTGTCTGTAATAAATAAATAAAGGTAAAATAAAGGAAGAAAATGTGGAGAAAATCTTGGGAGCAAAAAATTTCAAAATAAACTGTTGGACGTCCCAACTATTCTCAGCTGTCATTTTGTATAATTTTCTTTTTAATTTGGTGTATTTTCATGTTTTTGGGGTAATTTTGTGTACCTTTGTCATTTTGTATAATTTTCTATTATTGTGTGTATTTTTATATATTTGTAGGGTCGTATTGTGTTTGTGTGTTTTTTGACTCTTTTCCCTGTATTTCTGTCATCATTTTGTGATATTTTTAATCTTTTTAGTTTTTTTGTTGACACATTTGTGAATTTTCTGAATCATGTTGTGTGTTTAGTGTATTCTGGTCGGTGCTCTGTGTTGATGTGCTGTAAGAGCCAATCCTGTGTCTTTTCTGGTGCAGTTGAAGCCTTCTGTATTCAAAGCACGTCACTTTTGTGGCCAATTGGTTTCCAGCTTATTCTAGGTGTAATCTGATGTCTTATATCCTCAATTATGCAATATTACGCACTGTGAGACTGAGCGGGATTTTGCGTTTGTTCATTTTTGCTGAGACTTTTGAGTTCTCATTTTATAGTAAAAAAAAAGTATAAGTATAATCATATAACAATTCCTGCTTGATTAAGTTTTAAAAAATCTATTTAAAAATCAATATTGTGTCATATCCGTGAATTAAATTCTTTGATTTCTGTCAGTTTGCTACGACTCTGATTTTCCAGGATTGTTGAAAAATTGTGGAAAATTGTAAAAAAAAAAAAATAAATAAATTTTTCCACAATTGTACACTAATTTGATTCAGAAAATTCACAAATTTGTCAACAAAAAAGACACCATTAATCAACAAAAATATTAAAATGATCACAAAATTAAGACATAAATACAGGAAAAAGAGTTAAAAAAAAAAACACACAAATTGACCCCACAAATATATAAAAGTACACAAAAAATTACAGTTTGGAAGCACTGGGGTGTTTTTTTTGCACAAGAATGATCCGAGACGTCAGATTACACAATAACCTGTACAGTATACACTCATTGGCCACGAATGGGACGTCTCTCAGTTTAATTTTAGTTTTTCTTTCCAAGATTTTCTTCATGTTTTCTTTAATATTTTTTTCTTATTTATTACTACAGACAAGACGAAGAAGTGCGTTGAAGCTACTTTTAACGTTTTTAACCCTGTGACTGCAGCTACTGATGGCATCGGAGGAGGTGCAGAGCATATTATAGTGATTCCCAGGAGGAAACGGCCAATCCTATGAAATTAATAATAGCAAGTAATACTAAATGAATTGTTAAAGGCCAGAAATGACTTGTGAAAATGACATTTTTCTGCAGACGTTATGAAGTCACGCTGACAGCTCTGAGAGGAAGAGGAGGAGGAGGAAGAGGACGATGTTCACAGGAGATGATGATGAAGTGTCACCTGGAGAAGTGCAGTGATGGGTGTCAGATGTCCGAGTGACACACGTGCACCTCTGAGCCCCTCGTGCACGCACTTCATGACAGGGCGACGACAGCCCTAAGCCGTCAGTAAGCAGCTCACACACACAGACACACACGCACACACAAATTCTTTTTATTGTTGCCCTTTTGTTTTGCTTCACTTTAAACTTTTCTGTCTCATTTCCATGTCATCATCTTTCCCCGTTTAGACACTTTACTGACTATTAAACGTCCTTAAATCCTACCAAACTTGCTGAATAGGCTAATTGTATGTGCTTCGGATGATTTACGTGCACAGAATGACTCCAAAAACATCCAAAAATACACAAAATACTACAAAACACACAACAGCGATATCAGAAAACACATATACAAGTGAAGTGAGTAAAATACACAAATTGACAGAAAAAAGAAAAGAAAAAACAACAGAAATAAACAACAATTGTTGTTTATTCTACAAAAACACTTCATTTTTGTAGGACGTCTACAAAAATTAACAAAATGGCAAAAAGATATACAAAACGACAACAAAAGAACACAATTATTTCAGAAACGCATAAGACGTCTTTGAAAATAACTAAATGACAAACATATACAAGATGACTACAAAAGTATAAAAACAATCAATAACCACTAAAACAATATCAGAAAACACAAAATGAAGTAAGTGAAGTGAGGAAAATACACAAATTGACAGAAAAAAAAAAACAACAGTTGTTGCTCCAGAAGCGACATGATGCCTACAAAAATTTACAAAATGACAAAAAGATATAAAAAAAGAGAAAAAAGTTCCAGAGAATGATTCCAAAAATATATAAAAAATTCACAAAATGACATAAAATTATTCAAAATGACAACAAAGCAACACAAAATGACAAAAAAACACAGAAAATGACTTTAATCCGACCAAATCCTTTGTTGTTTCCTGTGTCAAAGCTCCTGCATCCTCCTTATTGTTATTTGTTTTTTCTCCTGTCTGCGTTAACTCCTCCTACACCGACAAATAATTTATCAAAAAATTCAAAAAGTTCCTGAGATTTATGCTATCGCTTTTAGAATTTGTAACTTTTAAACTTTTTGACTTTTTCCACTTTTTTAAAAACTTTTTTCAACTCATTTCAACCTTTTTCAATCTTATTGCTAATGTTTAGCTAATGCTAGGTTAGTGCTATTGCTAGGCTAATGCCTTTGCTAGATTAATGCTAATGCTATTATTAGGCTAATGCTAACACTTCAATAATGTTAATATTATGCTAATGCTAGTTAATGCTAATGCCTGGGTAATGCTAGTGTTAGGCTAATGCTAACACTTGATTAATGTTAATGTTGTGCTAATGCTAACGTTAATGTTAGCATTAAACTCGTGCTAGATAATGCTAGTTAATGCCAATGCTAAGCTAATGGAGTGCGACGTGCCTCAGCACCTGCATTCATTCTTCAGGAAATGCAAATATTTTAGTTCTAAATGTTGACAGGAATATTGATCATGTGATCAGATATTCATATTCATATTCATTCCTATCAGATCATTTTGTAATAAAAGTTTCCGTCTGTGTGATAAATGACGCTTCTTTTTGTGTTCCAACCTGAGGAATGAAGTTAATGAGCTACACTTGTCTTCACTGCAGTGATTGTTGACAAGCGTTAGCGTTAGCGTGTTTTCTTGCTAACTTCTTCTTCTGCAGTGGGAGGCCGGGCTCTGTGATAACCTTGCCCTGTCATTGCTTTCCCAGAACAAATCTGCTCTTATCAGGATCTTGTAACAGGCAGCAAATGCAATTTCCAGCTCCCCCGGCGTCTGCTGCTGCCTCAAATCCTCCTCAGGCAATCTGCCCGTGTGATCTGACGTCTCTAAGAGGCTGAAGAGGCAGCGTTTACCAATCTGACACTAACTCACCTCATTCTGCTCTGCATCGCCTTCCTTTCTTTGTTTTTGGAGGGAAACTTTGACCAATCAACTGCTCCCAGGGTTGGACTCAATTAGAATTGTATTCGCGTAATTGATAATGAATTACAATTATGCTGTAATTGTATTTGTTTGTCTTTATTATTATTATTATAGTATGTTGTTCTTCCATTTTTAGTTAACTCATTCGTTTTTTGACAATTAATCTATCAAAACATTCAGAAAATTTCCGAAATGTATTCTATCGCTGTAACTTTTAAACTTTTTTTGAGTTATTCCCATCCACTTTTAACCCCTTCATCCCCAGCCATTCTTCAACCGATTTTGACCTTTAACATGTCCAGCTACGACCTTCAACACATTTCAACCTTCAACCGTTTTGCCAATTTTCAGCTAATGCTAGGTTATTGTTAATGCTAGGTTATTGTTAATGCTAGGTTCGTGCTAATACTAGGTTCGTGTTAATGCTAGGTTAGTGCTAATACTAGGTTAGTGTTAATGCTAGGTTAGTGCTAATGCTAGGTTAGTGCTAATACTATGTTAGTGCTAATGCTAGGTTAGTGTTAATGCTAGGTTAGTGCGAATACTAGGTTAGTGTTAATACTAGGTTAGTGCTAATGCTAGGTTAGTGTTAATGCTAGGTTAGTGCTAATACTAGGTTAGTGTTAATGCTAGGTTAGTGCTAATGCTAGGTTAGTGTTAATGCTAGGTTAGTGTTAATGCTAGGTTAGTGTTAATACTAGGTTAGTGCTAATGCTAGGTTAGTGCTAATGCTAGGTTAGTGCTAATACTAGGTTAGTGTTAATGCTAGGTTAGTGCGAATACTAGGTTAGTGTTAATACTAGGTTAGTGCTAATACTAGGTTAGTGCTAATGCTAGGTTAGTGTTAATACTAGGTTAGTGCTAATGCTAGGTTAGTGCTAATGCTAGGTTAGTGCTAATACTAGGTTAGTGTTAATGCTAGGTTAGTGCGAATACTAGGTTAGTGTTAATACTAGGTTAGTGCTAATGCTAGGTTAGTGTTAATGCTAGGTTAGTGCTAATACTAGGTTAGTGCTAATGCTAGGTTAGTGCTAATGCGAGGTTAGTGCTAATACTAGGTTAGTGCTAATGCTAGATTAGTGCTATTGCTAGGTTAGTGCTAATGCTAGGTTAGTGCTAATACTAGGTTTGTGTTAATGCTAGATTAGTGCTAATGCTAGGTTAGTGTTAATGCTACTCACTAGGGGTGTGACGATACACTCAGCTCACGAGACGAGACACGATATTGGGTTCATGAGAATGATCCCCGTGAAAGGATTGGGTAGTGACAGTGCTAATGCTAGGCTAATTCCATTGCTAGGCTGATGCTAATGCTAGGTTAATGTTAATGCTATTGCTAGTCTAATGTGAATGCTAAGCTAATATTAATACTAGGTTATTGCTAATGCTATTGCTAAGCTATTACTAACGCTAGGTTAATGCTAACACTAGGCTAATGCCTATGCTATGCTAATGCCTATGCTATGCTAATGCCTATGCTACATTAATGCTAACGTTAATACTAATGCTAGGCTGATTTTGTTGCTACTGTTAATGCCAATGTTAATGCTAATGCTAGCTATTTCTAAGCTAATGCAATGCGCCACGGGCCAGCACCTGTTTACTCACTTGCATTTTCTTCAGGAAATGCAAATATTCTAGTTATAATTGTAATTTTAAAAACCTGTTGCTGTTGTAATATTAATTAAATAGTAATTGAGTTCAGATGATTTACTTTGTAATTGTAATTGCCATGAAAATTCTATAAAAAATTACAATTTAACACAAAACTGGGGAACCATGTTACAGTTCTATGCACAGTTCTACACCATTGTGTGTGTGTGTGTGTGTGCGTGTGCGTGTGTGTGAGAGAGTGTGCGTGCGTGCGTGTGTCCGTGCGTGTGTGTGGTGCTGAGCAGACTCAGATGATGACAAACTTACGTAAAGAAGTGATGTCGTGCTGATCACCACATGTTTGCTTCTCTGAAATCTGATGCTCCAAAGTCCACACACACACACACACACACACACTCGTGCCACTTCAATTACATTCTATTGGATTTTATTAAATCTTCACTTCACAGCAGCATCCATCAGAGGATTATTATTTATCGTGCTGTCAGAAAATGGCAGCTCCCTGTGTGTGTGTGTGTGTGTGTGTGTGTGTGTGTGTGTGTGTGTGTGTGTGCGCGTCCATGCGTGTGTGTTTCCTAGAATACAGAGTTCTATTACAGAAGGTGCAGCACATTAACACTGTTGGTGTCTACATGATGTACAGTAAATGTGTTCCTTCAGCGCTAAAACAATAGAAACCAACCACATAACCACATTTATTTATTCATCTGAATAATATCCACTGTTATACAGGAAGTTTACTATTATAATAGTCATCTTAAAGATGGAAATCCTTGATTTAATCAGAAATAGAATGGGTTAAAATGTTACCATAAATGGCAGAAACGGTGGTGAAATGGGATTTTAAAAACCACAGAAATTGATTTTAAGTATCAAACTACAGTAGACAAAAGGGTTCAAAGTGTCAGTATTGGAACAATTACTTTAAACTGGAAAATAATAGATGCGACAAATGGTGGATGTAGTTAAATTGACAAAAATAAGCATGAAATATAGTGAAAAGAGGCTAAAAGTGATGCGTCAACACATGCAAAAATAGGTGGGAAAAGTGCCAAAAATGTCGAGAAAGTGAAAAATAAATGTGCAGAAAAGACATTGAAATGTGATGTTTAAGTGTCAGAAATGGGAGTAATGTAGCAAAAATACATTTAAAGGAGCAAAAATATGGCAAGAAAAAGTGATGAAAGATGTAGTTGCAGAAAAAATTTAAAAAATAAGCAAAAATGGGCTAAAATTGTTAAAGATGAATATTAATAACAAAAAATAATAGATACCAATAGATATCGGAATAGGTTCCTATTATTTTGACATGCTTCCTGTTGTCATCCAGCTGCAGGTCAGAGGTCATTGTTCAGGCTGTTGTTGGTTTCTATGTTCACCCACTTTGATCAAAGAATGACTTCCTGATGTGGCGCATTAAGTGCTGATGCTGCACACACACACACACACACACACACACAGACACACACGTCACAGCAGAGATGGATATGGATGGAGAGGGAAAGAAAGCAGGAGAAAGAAATGAGTGAGTGGGTGGACAGTTGGACTGATGGATGTTTAAGGGGTGTGTGTGTGTGTGTGTGTGTGTGTGTGTGTGTGTGTGTGTGTGTGTGTGTGTGTGTGTGTGTGTGTGTGTGTGTGTACAGTGTAAAGCAATTTGTCGTGCCGACTTCAAACGAACCTGTAATTTGTCAAAGTGTGAAGGAGAGTGGAGGAAAGGGCAATGTGGGCGGAGCTTCACTGTCGTCCGACTCTTACTCAGCAACACAAACGCACGATATGATGAAAAATGGTGGTGAGTGTGTGTGTGTGTGTGCGTGTGAGTGTGCGTGTGTGTGAGTGTGAGTGTTAACTACATATGTGTAGAACTGTAACATGGTTCCCCAGTTTTACGTTAAATTATAAATTTTTATTGAATTTTCATGGCAATTACAATTACAAAGTAAATTATCTGAACTCAATTACAATTTAATTACGATAAGACAGATATTTTTAAAATTACAATTACGACATGATTAGAATTATTTATCAATTACGCAATTACAATTACAACCCCCCCAACTGTGTGTGTGTGTGTGTGTGCGTGTGTGTGTGTGTGTTTGTGTGTGTGTGTGTGTGTGTGTGTGTGTGTGTGTGTGTGTGTGTGTGTGTGTGTGTGTGTGTGTGTCATGGTGTCTACACACACTGAAACAACCCTGACACCTAGAGGCTGGTTTATGTCAAATGATTTTGTGTGGACGTCTGTCGGAATGATTATTCAATCAATTATTAATAATATCAAAACATAATGCAGTCAGTCTTTATTCTCTCATTACAATATAATTAAACAAAGCTATCAAAAATCAGCTCTAAAACTAAATTTCATGGCTAAATAAACACATTAATACACAAAAACAAGTTCAATTGTTAATAAACGTATTTCATTCACGGTCTTTACTCAATCCAAGAATCATGTGGCTTTTTATTATAATTGTTCTGAGAAAAAAAAAGAATTCTTTTGATTTTTGTCATTTTTTGTGCCTTACTGTTTTCTTAGCCCTGTTTAAGTATGTGCATTATATTTGCAGTTGTTCATAGGGTCTAATGATGGTCCTCACTCATTTTTTTTTTTTTTTTTTTTTTTTAATTTTTAAAAAAATATGCCTTACTTTTAATTTTGGGTGATTTTAGTTTTTTGTCAATTTTTGTGCCTTACTGCTTTCTTAGCCCAGTTTAAGTATGTGCATTATATTTGCAGTAGTTTTTAGGGTCTAATGATGGTCCTAACTCAATTTTTTTTTTTTTGAAAATTTTGAAAAAATATGCCTTGTTATAGCCTTACTTTTAGTTTTTTGTCAATTTTTGTGCCTTACTGCTTTCTTAGCCCAGTTTAAGTATGTGCATTATATTTGTAGTAGTTTTTAGGGTCTAATGATGGTCCTAACTCAATTTTTTTTTTTTTTTGAAAATTTGGAAAAAATTAGCCTTGTTATAGCCTTACTTTTGATTTTGGGTGATTTTAGTTTTTTGTCAATTTTTGTGCCGTACTGCTTTCTTAGCCCAGTTTAAGTATGTGCATTATATTTGTAGTAGTTTTTAGGGTCTAATGATGGTCCTAACTCAATTTTTTTTTTGTTGAAATTTTTGAAAAAATATGCCTTGTTATAGCCTTAAGTTTTATTTTGTGTAATTTTTGTTTTTTGTCATTATTTGTGTCTTACTGCTTTCCTTGCCCTGTTTCTGTCTGTACATTATATTTGCAGTAGTTTTTAGGGTTTAATGATGGTCCTAACTCAAATTTTCTTATTTGAAATTTTTGGGAAAAAAATGCCTTGTTATAGCCTTACTCTTAATTTTGGGTGATTTTAGTTTTTTGTCAATTTTTGTGCCTTACTGCTTTAATAGCCCTGTTTAAGTATGTGCATTATATTTGCAGTAGTTTTTAGGGTCTAATGATGGTCCTAACTCAATTTTTTTTTTTTTTTTTTTAAATTTTTGAAAAAATATGCCTTGTTATAGCCTTACTTTTGATTTTGGGTGATTTTAGTTTTTTGTCAATTTTTGTGCCTTACTGCTTTCTTAGCCCAGTTAAGTATGTGCATTATATTTGCAGTAGTTTTTAGGGTCTAATGATGGTCATAACTCAATTTTTTTTTTTTTTTGAAATTTTTGAAAAAATATGCCTTGGGTGATCTTAGTTTTTTGTCAATTTTTGTGCCTTACTGCTTTCTTAGCCCTGTTTAAGTATGTGCATTATATTTGCAGTAGTTTTTAGGGTCTAATGATGGTCCTAACTCAATTTTTTTTTTTTTGAAATTTTTGAAAAAATATGCCTTGTTATAGCCTTCCTTTTAATTTTGGGTGATTTTAGTTTTTTGTCAATTTTTGTGCCTTACTGCTTTCTTAGCCCTGTTTAAGTATGTGCATTATATTTGCAGTAGTTTTTAGGGTCTAATGATGGTCCTAACTCAATTTTTTTTTTTTTGAAATTTTTGAAAAAATATGCCTTGTTATAGCCTTACTTTTGATTTTGGGTGATTTTAGTTTTTTGTCAGTTTTTGTGCCTTACTGCTTTCTTAGCCCTGTTTAAGTATGTGCATTATATTTGCAGTAGTTTTTAGGGTCTAATGATGGTCCTAACTCAATTTTTTTTTTTTTTTGAAATTTTTGAAAAAATATGCCTTGTTATAGCCTTACTTTTGATTTTGGGTGATTGTAGTTTTTTGTCATTTTTTGTGCCTTACTGCTTTCTTAGCCCTGTTTAAGTATGTGCATTATATTTGCAGTAGTTTTTAGGGTCTATTGATGGTCCTAACTCAATTTTTTTTTTTTTGAAATTTTTGAAAAAAAAATGCCTTGTTATAGCCTTACTTTTGATTTTGGGTGATTGTAGTTTTTTGTCAATTTTTGTGCCTTACTGCTTTCTTAGCCCAGTTTAAGTATGTGCATTATATTTGTAGTAGTTTTTAGGGTCTAATGATGGTCCTAACTCAATTTTTTTTTTTTAAATTTTTGAAAAAATATGCCTTGTTATAGCCTTACTTTTGATTTTGGGTGATTGTAGTTTTTTGTCAATTTTTGTGCCTTACTGCTTTCTTAGCCCTGTGTACGTATGTGCATTATATTTGCAGTAGTTTTTAGGGTCTAATGATGGTCCTAACTCAATTTTTTTTTTTTTTTAAATTTTTGAAAAAATATGCCTTGTTATAGCCTTACTTTTGATTTTGGGTGATTTTAGTTTTTTGTCAATTTTTGTGCCTTACTGATTTCTTAGCCCTGTTTAAGTATGTGCATTATATTTGCAGTAGTTTTTAGGGTCTAATGATAGTCATAACTCAATTTTTTTTTTTTTGAAATTTTTGAAAAAATATGCCTTGTTATAGCCTTACGTTTTATTTTGTGTAATTTTTGGTTTTTGTCATTATTTGTGTCTTACTGCTTTCTTTGCCCTGTTTCGGTCTGTGCATTATATTTGCAGTAGTTTTTAGGGTTTAATGATGGTCCTAACTCAAATTTTCTTATTTGAAATTTTTGGAAAAAAAATGCCTTGTTATAGCCTTACTTTTGATTTTGGGTGATTGTAGTTTTTTGTCAATTTTTGTGCCTTACTGCTTTCTTAGCCCTGTGTAAGTATGTGCATTATATTTGCAGTAGTTTTTAGATTCTAAACATGGCCTAACTCAATTTTTTTTTTTTTTTTTGAAATTTTTGAAAAATATGCCTTGTTATAGCCTTACTTTTGATTTTGGGTGATTTTAGTTTTTTGTCAATTTTTATGCCTTACTGCTTTCTTAGCCCAGTTTAAGTATGTGCATTATATTTGCAGTCGTTTTTAGGGTCTAATGATGGTCCTAACTCAATTTTTTTTTTTTTTTAAATTTTTGAAAAAATATGACTTGTTATAGCCTTACTTTTAATTTTGGGTGATTTTAGTTTTTTGTCAATTTTTGTGACTTACTGCTTTCTTAGCCCAGTTTAAGTATGTGCATTATATTTGCAGTAGTTTTTAGGGTTTAATGATGGTCCTAACTCAAATTTTCTTATTTGAAATTTTTGGAAAAAAAATGCCTTGTTATAGCCTTACTTTTGATTTTGGGTGATTTTAGTTTTTTGTCAATTTTTATGCCTTACTGCTTTCTTAGCCCAGTTTAAGTATGTGCATTATATTTGCAGTAGTTTTTAGGGTCTAATGATAGTCATAACTCAATTTTTTTTTTTTTTAATTTTTGAAAAAATATGCCTTGTTATAGCCTTACTTTTGATTTTGGGTGATTTTAGTTTTTTGTCAATTTTTGTGCCTTACTGCTTTCTTAGCCCAGTTTAAGTATGTGCATTATATTTGTAGTAGTTTTTAGGGTCTAATGATGGTCCTAACTCAATTTTTTTTTTTTTAAATTTTTGAAAAAATATGCCTTACTTTTGATTTTGGGTGATTTTCGTTTTTTGTCATTATTTGTGTCTTACTGCTTTCTTTGCCCTGTTTAGGTATTTGCATTATATTTGTAGTAGTTTTTAGGGTCTAATGATGGTCCTAACTCAATTTTTTTTTTTTGAAATTTTTGAAAAAATATGCCTTGCTTTAGCCTTACTTTTCATTTTGGGTGATTTTAGTTTTTTGTCAATTTTTGTGCCTTACTGCTTTCTTAGCCCTGTTTAAGTATGTGCATTATATTTGCAGTAGTTTTTAGTGTCGAATGATGGTCCTAACTCAATTTTTTTTTTTTTGAAATTTTTGAGAAAGATATGCCTTGCTTTAGCCTTACTTTTGATTTTGGGTGATTTTAGTTTTTTGTCAATTTTTGTGCCTTACTGCTTTCTTAGCCCAGTTTAAGTATGTGCATTATATTTGCAGTAGTTTTTAGGGTCTAATGATGGTCCTAACTCAATTTTTTTTTTTTTTTTGAAATTTTTGAAAAAAAAATGCCTTGTTATAGCCTTACTTTTAATTTTGGGTGATTTTAGTTTTTTGTCAATTTTTGTGCCTTACTGCTTTCTTAGCCCTGTTTAAGTATGTGCTTTATATTTGCAGTAGTTTTTAGGGTCTAATGATGGTCCTAACTCAATTTTTTTTTTTTTTTGAAATTTTTGAAAAAATATGCCTTGTTATAGCCTTACTTTTGATTTTGGGTGATTTTAGTTTTTTGTCAATTTTTGTGCCTTACTGCTTTCTTAGCCCAGTTTAAGTATGTGCATTATATTTGCAGTAGTTTTTAGGGTCTAGTGATGGTCCTAACTCAATTTTTTTTTTTTTTTGAAATTTTTGAAAAAATATGCCTTGTTATAGCCTTACTTTTAATTTTGGGTGATTTTAGTTTTTTGTCAATTTTTGTGCCTTACTGCTTTCTTAGCCCTGTTTAAGTATGTGCATTATATTTGCAGTAGTTTTTAGGGTCTAATGATAGTCCTAACTCAATTTTTTTTTTTTTGAAATTTTTGAAAAAAAAATGCCTTGTTATAGCCTTACTTTTAATTTTGGGTGATTTTAGTTTTTTGTCAATTTTTGTGCCTTACTGCTTTCTTAGCCCAGTTTAAGTATGTGCATTATATTTGCAGTAGTTTTTAGGGTCTAATGATGGTCCTAACTCAATTTTTTTTTTTTGAAATTTTTGAAAAAAAAATGCCTTGTTATAACCTTACTTTTAATTTTGGGTGATTTTAGTTTTTTGTCAATTTTTGTGCCTTACTGCTTTCTTAGCCCTGTTTAAGTATGTGCATTATATTTGCAGTAGTTTTTAGGGTCTAATGATGGTCCTAACTCAATTTTTTTTTTTTTTGAAATTTTTGAAAAAATATGCCTTGTTATAGCCTTACTTTTCATTTTGGGTGATTTTAGTTTTTTGTCAATTTTTGTGCCTTACTGCTTTCTTAGCCCAGTTTAAGTATGTGCATTATATTTGCAGTAGTTTTTAGGGTCTAATGATGGTCCTAACTCAATTTTTTTTTTTTTGAAATTTTTGAAAAAAAAATGCCTTGTTATAGCCTTACTTTTAATTTTGGGTGATTTAAGTTTTTTGTCAATTTTTGTGCCTTACTGCTTTCTTAGCCCAGTTTTAGTATGTGCATTATATTTGCATTAGTTTTTAGGGTCTAATGATGGTCCTAACTCAATTTTTTTTTTTTTTTAAATTTTTAAAAAAAAAATGCCTTGTTATAGCCTTACTTTTCATTTTGGGTGATTTTAGTTTTTTGTCAATTTTTGTGCCTTACTGCTTTCTTAGCCCTGTGTAAGTATGTGCATTATATTTGCAGTAGTTTTTAGATTCTAAACATGGGCCTAACTCAATTTTTTTTTTTTTTTTTGAAATTTTTGAAAAATATGCCTTGTTATAGCCTTACTCTTGATTTTGGGTGATTTTAGTTTTTTGTCAATTTTTATGCCTTACTGCTTTCTTAGCCCAGTTTAAATATGTGCATCATATTTGCAGTAGTTTTGGGGTGGTGTGTAGCTCAGTGGGCTGAGCCCCCGTCCCATGTACGGAGGCTGTAGTTCCTCACCTGCAGCCGGTCCAGGTTCGATTCCCGGCCTGGGACCCTTTGCTGCATGTCATTCCCTACTCTCTCTGATCCAATTCCTGTCAAGCAACTGTCATATCAAGGCCACTCGAGCCCAAAAAATCCAAAAAAAAAAAGAAATTTTTGCAGTAGTTTTTAGGGTCTAATAATGGTCCTAACTGAATTTTTTTTTTTTTTGAAATTTTTGAAAAAATATGCCTTGTTATAGCCTTACTTTTGATTTTGGGTGATTTTCGTTTTTTGTCATTATTTGTGTCTTACTGCTTTCTTTGCCCTGTTTAGGTATTTGCATTATATTTGTAGTAGTTTTTAGGGTCTAATGATGGTCCTAACTCAATTTTTTTTTTTTGAAATTTTTGAAAAAATATGCCTTGCTTTAGCCTTACTTTTCATTTTGGGTGATTTTAGTTTTTTGTCAATTTTTGTGCCTTACTGCTTTCTTAGCCCTGTTTAAGTATGTGCATTATATTTGCAGTAGTTTTTAGGGTCGAATGATGGTCCTAACTCAATTTTTTTTTTTTTGAAATTTTTGAGAAAGATATGCCTTGCTTTAGCCTTACTTTTGATTTTGGGTGATTTTAGTTTTTTGTCAATTTTTGTGCCTTACTGCTTTCTTAGCCCAGTTTAAGTATGTGCATTATATTTGCAGTAGTTTTTAGGGTCTAATGATGGTCCTAACTCAATTTTTTTTTTTTTGAAATTTTTGAAAAAAAAATGCCTTGTTATAGCCTTACTTTTAATTTTGGGTGATTTTCGTTTTTTGTCAATTTTTGTGCCTTACTGCTTTCTTAGCCCAGTTTAAGTATGTGCATTGTATTTGCAGTAGTTTTTAGGGTCTAATGATGGTCCTAACTCAATTTTTTTTTTTTTGAAATTTTTGAAAAAAAAATGCCTTGTTATAGCCTTACTTTTAATTTTGGGTGATTTTAGTTTTTTGTCAATTTTTGTGCCTTACTGCTTTCTTAGCCCAGTTTAAGTATGTGCATTATATTTGCAGTAGTTTTTAGGGTCTAATGATGGTCCTAACTCAATTTTTTTTTTTTTTGAAATTTTTGAAAAAAAATGCCTTGTTATAGCCTTACTTTTAATTTTGGGTGATTTTAGTTTTTTGTCAATTTTTGTGCCTTACTGCTTTCTTAGCCCAGTTTAAGTATGTGCATTATATTTGCAGTAGTTTTTAGGGTCTAATGATGGTCCTAACTCAATTTTTTTTTTTTTTGAAATTTTTGAAAAAATATGCCTTGTTATAGCCTTACTTTTGATTTTGGGTGATTTTAGTTTTTTGTCAATTTTTGTCCCTTACTGCTTTCTTAGCCCAGTTTAAGTATGTGCATTATATTTGCAGTAGTTTTTAGGGTCTAATGATGGTCCTAACTCAATTTTTTTTTTTTTTGAAATATTTGAAAAAAAAATGCCTTGTTATAGCCTTACTTTTAATTTTTGGGTGATTTTAGTTTTTTGTCAATTTTTGTGCCTTACTGCTTTCTTAGCCCTGTTTAAGTATGTGCATTATATTTGCAGTAGTTTTTAGGGTCTAATGATGGTCCTAACTCAATTTTTTTTTTTTTGAAATTTTTGAAAAAATATGCCTTGTTATAGCCTTACGTTTTATTTTGTGTAATTTTTGTTTTTTGTCATTATTTGTGTCTTACTGCTTTCTTTGCCCTGTTTAAGTATGTGCATTATATTTGCAGTAGTTTTTAGGGTCTAATGATGGTCCTAACTCAATTTTTTTTTTTTTTAAATTTTTGAAAAAATATGCCTTGTTATAGCCTTACTTTTGATTTTGGATGATTTTAGTTTTTTGTCAATTTTTTTGCCTTACTGCTTTCTTAGCCCTGTTTAAGTATGTGCATTATATTTGCAGTAGTTTTTAAGGTCTAATGATGGTCATAACTCAATTTTTTTTTTTTTTGAAATTTTTGAAAAAATATGCCTTGTTATAGCCTTACTTTTGATTTTGGGTGATTTTAGTTTTTTGTCAATTTTTGTGCCTTACTGCTTTCTTAGCCCAGTTTAAGTATGTGCATTATATTTGCAGTAGTTTTTAGGGTCTAGTGATGGTCCTAACTCAATTTTTTTTTTTTTTTTGAAATTTTTGAAAAAATATGCCTTGTTATAGCCTTACTTTTGATTTTGGGTGATTTTAGTTTTTTGTCAATTTTTGTGCCTTACTGCTTTCTTAGCCCAGTTTAAGTATGTGCATTATATTTGCAGTAGTTTTTAGGGTCTAATGATGGTCCTAACTCAATTTTTTTTTTTTTTGAAATTTTTGTAAAAAAAATGCCTTGTTATAGCCTTACTTTTAATTTTGGGTGATTTTAGTTTTTGTCAATTTTTGTGCCTTACTGCTTTCTTAGCCCAGTTTAAGTATGTGCATTATATTTGCAGTAGTTTTTAGGGTCTAATGATGGTCCTAACTCAATTTTTTTTTTTTTTGAAATTTTTGAAAAAAAAATGCCTTGTTATAGCCTTACTTTTAATTTTGGGTGATTTTAGTTTTTTGTCAATTTTTGTGCCTTACTGCTTTCTTAGCCCAGTTTAAGTATGTGCATTATATTTGCAGTAGTTTTTAGGGTCTAATGATGGTCCTAACTCAATTTTTTTTTTTTTGAAATTTTTGTAAAAAAAATGCCTTGTTATAGCCTTACTTTTAATTTTGGGTGATTTTAGTTTTTTGTCAATTTTTGTGCCTTACTGCTTTCTTAGCCCAGTTTAAGTATGTGCATTATATTTGCAGTAGTTTTTAGGGTCTAATGATAGTCCTAACTCAATTTTTTTTTTTTTTTTTGAAATTTTTGAAAAAATATGCCTTGTTATAGCCTTACATCCGATTTTCGATGATTATTTACTGCAATTACTGCATAAACCTTAATTTTACTAAATCAGGTAATGGAAGCAATGCATCAAGTAAATAAATACAACACACTGACATTTACATTAATACATATGTTTGAGACAATCATATTTTCAGGCTTTTATATAAACCAGAGGCAATAAAAGAAAAAAACCAAACATCAATGTTTCACATTTATTCTATATTTTGATCAGATATTTTTTGGTTGATTTTGCACTTAATGATTCTTAATTAGAAATCTGCATCAAGTTTAACATGAGTGACAAAAACCAGTGACACAAGTCATAAAAATAGACCAAAAAAAGGCAAAACTCTTATTAAAAACAGCTGCATTAGGGTGAGTTCACACAATAAATCATCACAAACACAAAGGTGTGGAAAAGGCACAAATCGTTGGCACGTAACAGTTGATTACAGCAAGTTTGAGTCGCAATTTGTTAATCTTGCAGGAAAAACTTGTTCTTTATGATATTTTTTATATATTAAGCATCCTGAGTGAGTGAGTGTGTGTTTGTGTTACAGTGTAAACATGTTGCTTTGGTAACGTTAGTGTTAAAGTCCAGGTTTGCACCGTTACAGTCAATATTCAGATAAAAAAAGAGACATCGTTGATTTTCATGCAGCGTCAATGACAACATTCAGAAGCTTCTAGAAAACAACTTGTAACAAAGAAAAAGCGTCGCTGGTTTGGAGGCGTGGCCTCGTTGCGTTAGAGACGTGATGCGACAGGTTTCACAGTGGGAAGTTTTCCACCTGAACACAGAGAAAGAGACATGTGTTAGCATTGGTTAGCGGTTCATCTTCAGGGCGGTTCTTACCCAGCGTGTCCTCCAGGGAGTTCACCATCACTGTGTTGACCTTCAGCGTCGCTGGCTCCGCCTCCCTGAGGACAGAACACGACAATGTGAGCCTGCTTTCATTTCTTTGGTAATGTGGGTGACAGTTCCCACTCTGTGGTTTGATAGTAGACAATGAAGCAGAGAGGAAAAGCTCTCTTGAGGGGCCTTTACTGTCCCTTAAACAGTGCGCTGACACTCTCTGGTGGCTGAAGTTAGAGAGTAAATCACAAACTGTTGAAGACACAAACCCTGAGGATAGAAGAGGATACTTGCTAACTTCAGCCACCAGAGCGTGTCAGTGTACTGTTTAAGGGAAAGCTCTTCTTCTCTGCTTCATTGTCTACTACAAAACCTCAGAGTTGGAACTGTGGCCCCCTGTGATCACAGATTTTTTAAGAGAATAAACTTAAATAATAAAAATAAAAATAAAAACTAAATGATGTAAAAATCAGGCTGAATGTTTCACTCCAATAGAAAACAATGGGATGTTTACAGGCAGTGGGGCCGTGTGACATCATCAATCACATGATTTCAAGATGGAGGAACACAGGTTCTAAAACTGTAAAGTAGTTTTTAAAAGGTAATAAAAACTAATATGGTGCTAAATAGTGTGTTTTATTAGACATAGATCAACTAATAAGTACAATTTAAGGGTTTTAGGTCACATTTGTAAAAACATTGGAGAATGACACGCACGCACACACACCTTTTGAGTTTGTGAACAGCACCAAGTCTCTGCAGAGCTGCCAGAGCATTCTTCTGCAGGTCTGAGGACAAAACCTCAGAGTATCTTAGTCGCCCTGCAACACACACACACACACACACAGACACACACACAGTGAGAGTGTGTTTGAAAACATGAAAAGTGTTTAAAGGACAAACCTGAGAGGAGAAGTCTGACGATGAACGTCCGCACAGCAGGAACAAACTGAGCCTCTGTCAGACTCTCAGTGGAGGCTTCACACAGGAACCGACACACAACCTAACACACACGTACACAATAATGCACTTAGTGTTAAATGCAGGTCACAGCGCCCTCTTCAGCAGTGGTTCAGAGGACCATCTATAAGGGGAATAAAGGGGAGAGATTTTTGGGGTCCATCCATAAAGTCAGTAAAATGATGGTTTATTGTTCTATGAATCTGTGATAACCACATTTATTTATTCATCTGAATAATATCCACTGTTATCCAGGAACGTTTATTATTATTATTATAGTCATCTTAAAGATGGAAATCCTGGTTTTAATCACTAATAAAATGGTTCAAAGTGACCAAAAATGGTGGCAAAGGAGGTGAAATGGGATTTTAAAAACCACAGAAATTGGTTACAAGTTACAAATTAGAGTGAATAAAAACAGACTGAAAAAGTGGTAAAAATGGTTCAAAGTGTCAAAATTGGAATAATTAGTTTAAATTGGAAAATAATGGGGAAATTGGCAAAAAAAAAGGTTCAAAGTGACAATAATGGGTCAACATATGTGATATTAGGTGGAAAGGGTTTATAAGTGCTGAACATGTCTGGAAAGTGGAAAAATGTGCAGAAAAAGTCATTAAAATGTGATGTAGAAGTGTCAGAAATGGAAGTAATGTAGCAAAAATATATTAAAACGAGCAAAAATATGGTGAGAAAAAGTGATGAAAATAGGTTAAAATATGGTGAGTTTGGTGGAGTTGCAGAAAAAGGGTAAAAATAAGCAACAATTGACTGAAATTGTTCAAAAATGTATATATTCTTAGTTTCTTGAAGGCATTTGTTGACCCCCTCCCAAGGTTGAGAACCCCTGCTCTAGAGCATCATGACATACAACAATACAACAATGTGTTTCTTTTGACTTTTACATAAAAACTAAATGCAGTTTTTTACTTTTTTTCCCTCAAAAGGTTCATGTTGGAGTTAGCTTAGCATGTAGCGATGGTGTGTGTGTGTGTGTGTGTGACCTGGTATCCTTGTAGGAAAGGATCTAAGATGCTGGTGAGAAAGGTTATGGTTCTGTGTCCGTTCTCCGTCACCAGAACCTCCTCCTGCTCCATCAACACCACTCCAGTCTTCATCAGCAGGAAACAGGCCTCCTCAAAGTCCTGCAACACACACACACACATCCAGGAGTCAACAACCACACACACACACACACGCACGCACGCACGCACACACACACACACACCTGCACTGCAGCTCCAGGACAAAGGATGAACTCGTTGGCGAACATATTTCTTAGAAAATTAAAAGTGTTGAACACGTCCTCTGAAAAACACAAATAATAATAAATATAATCACCATCTTTGTCTATTAGCTGTAATTGTGTTTGTTTCTGTTCATAAATAATGACTGACACCAAGGCAGTCATACATTTAATTATGTATTTATTATTGATTATTAACTACTCATAAATATTTCAATTGCATTTAAGCTGCACACACACACGGCAAATATATAAAATGAGGGCAAAAAAACACAAAATGAAATTAAAATAGACAAAGAAATTCAACAAAATATACAAAACGAGAAATAAATACACAAAATATCTCTAAAAACACACAAAACAACAAATTATTACCAAAAAAAGCACAAAACTACATCAATAATACACAATGACAAAAAAAATAAACCAAAAACAAAAAAAATCACAACACATGCTTTTAAAAAATCCACAAAATAACAAAATTGGCACCAAACTGCAATAAAAATATAAAATAAAAATGATAATATACAAAACGAGAAACAACTGCACAAAATATCTCCAAAAACACACAAAAGAAACCTAAGGTTCTTGTTTTAAATAAACAAAATAGCACAAAACTACAACAAAAACACACAAAACAGAAAATGCACAACATAAGCTTTTTAAAAAATCTACAAAATTGCACAATTTTACAATAACAAAAAAAAAATCTACAAAATGACCAAAAGCTATAATATAAAATACACAATGACAACAAAAACACAAACTACAACAAAAATAAAGTGAAAAGAAAAGAGGCTTACGTTTGTGGGCGGAGCCTGCTGCCTGCAGGGCTGTAGCGAGCAGAGCCGGACGCACAAACACGTGCAGAGCCTGGTTCCTGTAGGAGGCGCAGGAGAGTATGATCACTGCCTGGCTCAGGAGCTCCTCCTCTGCAGTAAGCCCCGCCCCCTTCTGGGCTCCTGTGTTCAGAGTCAACGCATCAGGACTTTGTTTGAAATTAAAACGTGTTTCTGAGAAGGAAACAAACCGTGTCCAAGGTTCAGGTGAACTCGTCCGTCAGATATCGTCACCAATCCTCGATGAAGGTCCAGACTGGAAGAGACCACTTCAGCAGGAGGAACGTGGTCTGAAGGAGAACCAGGACCACCAGGAGGAACCATTAAAGTCACATCATTTAAACATGTTTTTGTGACTCATTTTGTGTGTTTACTACCTGGTTATAAAAGGTTTAACATTAGGAAACACTGCCACCGTGTGGTTAAAAAGTGGAGGTGACGTTGGTTTTTAACAGAAGCAAGTTTTCTACCAAAAGAAGAAAAAACTAAGTTGTGGGGGGGAAATAAAAGGGGGAGAGAATAAAAACACCTCCGCAGTGAAAAAAAGGGGGCGGAGGGAGGAAAGAAGGAAATAAACTTGGCTGTGGACAAGAAAAAGAAAAAAATCTGCAGAATAAAAAAGAAAAAATAAACCTTCAGGAGTGAAACGAAAGAAACAAAAAGAGGGAAAAATTACAATTTTAAACCAAAAAAAAAAAACTCCATTAAAAAAAAAATACAGTGAGAAGTTTATCACCAACATCATTCTGAACTCAATGCTTTCACTGTCACTATATTATTATTATATATATATATATATTTCTGTGTTACGTGCAAACATCAGAGGAAATAATTAATTCTGATTCAACCTTCTATACTTTATTAAATATGAACACAAGCTGCAGCTGATGGTGTGTGTGTGTGTGTGTGTGTGTGTTACCAGGCCAGTGGAGGAATGCTCCGTACTGTCTACAGAGTTCTCTGAGCCACACGGCTCCTTCACTGAGCTCCTCCATCATCATCCCTCCTCCTCTCCTCTGGTTCTGGTTCTGGTTCTGATGGTGGTTCTGCAGCAGCAGCGACGACAGCAGAACCCACGGCTTGAGAACCATGTTCTCCTCCTGGGCTCTGAGCAGCTGATAGGCCGAGTCGTTCACAAAGCCCTGGACGTCCTCGCTGGGCCTTCTGGGAATGTGTCTGGAATTAAAACGGAATAATCACTTAAAGTTCTGTGTATTTTGGTTGTGTGTTTTGTGTTTTTCTGATATTTTTTATAGTTGGCTTGTGTATTTTTAGTGTAATTTTGTGTATTTATATTGTCTTTTTGTGCATTTTACAATAACACATAATGTGTTTTCGATGAGTTTGGTGTGTTTTTTTGGGGACCAAACGTTCCTGTTGGTACCTCGGTATCAGGTTAAACTGTCCGCGCTGCACTCGACCCTCGGCTAAACTCCGTACCGACACCGGCTGACCAAAGTAGACGTGGATACTGCCGTAGTTTTCACTCAGAACCTTCCTGGCTTTAAACAAACCCTGTAGACAAAACACACACGCACACACGCACACACGTTGGCAGAAGCTACTGTATATTTTAATCAATAAAATTATCCAAGCTGTAAAAGTATCCAGGGTATCTGTAATCCTGCCCCCAATCATTTTACGGGGGCCAAAACATTTATACTTTACATCTTTTTATTTATTTGGATTCATATAATTTTTTTTTTTAAATATTTTTTTGTTTTATGCAAAAGTAATTGATTTTAGTGTTTGAAGGATTTTATTTATGTTTAAAGAATATATTTTACATTGGTTTTTGTTTGTTTTTTAATGGTGATTATTATTAGTGATGATAGAGGAATCATCCTCACTATTGTTCTACGTTTTCTCTCCCTTCGTCTTGAACTCCTCCTACACCGTTTGACAAATAAGTTATAAAAATATTCAGAAAGTTCCTGAGATTTATGTTTTGGCTTTTATCATTTGTAACTTTTTGACTCAATCATTTTTTTTTTTCATTTATTACTATTGGAAATTTCAGCTTTTTCATCTCCAGACATTCTTCAACTGATTTTGAGTTTTAACATGTTCAGCTACAACCTTCAACATATTTACACATTTTTCCACTTTTTTAACCTTTTTCACTTTATTTCCACTTTTCTAAACCTAACATTCATTTTTTTTTTACTTTTTCCACCTTTTTCAATTTTTTACCCATTTCACTTTTATTTCATTTTTTTCACTTTTATCAACTTTTTTTTAACCCATTTCAACATTTTTCAACATTATTGCTAATATTCAGTTATTTCTCGGTTAATGCTTAGCTAATGCTAGGTTAAGCTATTGCTAGGCTAATGCTAGGTTAGTGCTAATGCTAGGTTGAGCTATTGCTAGGCTAATGCTTATGCTAGGTTAGTGCTAATGCTAATGCAGCGTGACGCGGGCCAGCACCTACATCCTCACTTGCATTTTCTTCAGTTTTTCTTACAATGGAGCAGCCCTAACACACAGAACGTTCTCCTCCCAGGTGTCACTCACTGACGTGGACTCCTTGGGCTTGGGAACCCCCAGCAGCTCTCGGGCGTAGAGCGACTCCTCCAGGATCCTCTCGTAGCTGATGCTGACGGGAACCAGAGCGACGTCGAACACTTCGCCTTTGAGGAACGGCTCCATCACGATATTTAAGAGACCTGCAGGAGAACAGAGGACGCTAAGCTAAGCTGAGCTAAAGCTAAAGCTTGGTGGGTAAACATCAGAGCGTCAATGGATCTCACCTAACTTTGGAGTCAGAGATTTGCTCGTTCGACTTCTGGTTCCTTCCAGGAAAAACTCAACAGGAGCAAAACCAGTCTGTAGAAAAACAAAGTTCAACCTTAACGACCGTATCCACAGCGCTGCTAGACGACCTTGATGCTGACCTTCAGCATAGTCCTGACGTACTCGGAGAAAACGGCCCAGTACAGTTTGTCTCCTCCAAACGATCGACGGATGAAGAACGCTCCAGACATCCTCAACATCTCACCCAGGATCTTCATCCCCATGAAGTCTGCAGGAGAGGAAGACGCCATCAGACATCTACACACGCCTGCTCCTCCTCACTGCTCCACGTCTGCATATCAGTCATTCCTATTTCTACTTTAAAAAGCTGCTTTCTGTCCATCATATAGTGATTACATTTTTATATCTATGCACTTTTATTGTAAATAATTTTTATACTGATGAACTTATTGTTTCTGACAGACTTTTACCGTATTTTATGTTGTTTTTATGATAACTGTCTGTCTGTCTAGAATCTTTGAAGTATACTTTAATGTTTTTGGGAGGAACATGTGCAATTTGGTTATACTTTGTGCAATGACAATAATAGTATTGTATTATTATTATTAAGCTTTACGTTACAATCAAATAGAGACTCCAGGTGTGCTTTGACTGTAAGAATAAATCCTAAATCGACTAAAAATCAATGCAAATCACAGGAAATTAAAATAGATAAGAAAACAGTATGAGCTTCAATATTTTGGGAAAATTATTAAAAGTGAAAAGAAAACAGTAAGAAAAAAAGATCGTATACAAGTAAAGCAAGAAAACACACACACACTATTCTTTATGAAAAATATGCAAATACCAAACCAGAAACACAAACTACACTTTAAAAAAGAAAAGCCACCTCTATTTTTTTCACTGTATTAATGATTTGAAAACTTTTCTTATATTTTTACTTTACACGTTTTAAAAAATATACCTTTTTGCTTAACTTTGCATGGTGATAAATGAAGAAATGTGCAGTTTAGTTTGGTTTATGAGTTCAAATGGTTTGTGAGAAGGTAATAAGATGAAAATATGATCTTTATGAATTCAAATTGAAAGGAGTTAAAGTGCATCATTACATCTCAATCTTTGATTTGAATTATTATTATTTAAATCGGGATTCAAATCGATTCGTTGGTTGAGGGAATCCTTACAGCTCTTGTAGTGCGTACTTCACAGCTCAATTATATTTACAATTTAATTCAACACAAACCTGTATTTAATAAGGTTTTCCCACTATTTGTCAGTTGTTTTGAGGATCATTTTACCATCTTTTTGAAAAATGAAATCGAGAGGTATACTGACAAAAAATGGCTCAGATCCCCACATCAAAAATAATAATATCAACATATTCATTGATTAGGAAGCCAAACAAGGTAACCAGTAGATGAGAAACTAATTTAATAATAAATAATATTTATTAGTGTATTTTACAGATGATTTAAGGCATGGGTCAAACTGAGTTAGCATTAGAGATGCTAACAGGAAGATAACAAAAGGAAAGTTACATTTTATGGGCTTATTTATTAAAGTTTTGCAACTGTAATTAAGAACATAATTGTAACTGACTTTCAGAAAAAAAAATAACAACTCATTTTAAATGTAATTGGAAAAAATGTCAGTCACCGTACTCATCATTGAGTTGTAATTAAACATGAATAATTAAAGATGTAATTGTGTGAGACTCACCCATCCCAGCTGCAATCACAGGCAGAGCCAGGTCGTACGTGTACAGGATGTACGACATCAGCAGGAAGTCCATGTAGCTGCGGTGGCTGGGGAGGAGGACCACAGGGTGCTCATGGATGGACTGTTGGAGCTGAACCAGAGAGTGCAGACGCAGCTCAGACCAGTGTGTGTGTGTGTGTGTGTGTGTGTGTGTGTGTGTGTGTGTGTGTGTGTGTGTGTGTGTGTGTGTGTGTGTGTGTGTGTGTCCACCCACCCTCTGGATTCCCTCCTCGTTGACACAAACACTCCTGAACAGAGTTTTGAACACTTTGCAGAGGACGAAGGCGAAGAAGCGGATGGGTCCGAGCTGCAGACGGTGAGCCATCTCCTCCAGGATGGACGACGCCTCCGCCTGGACCTCCTCTGGGGCCGCCCCCGTCTCTTTGGAAACCTGGACCAATCAGGAGGGGACACATCAACACGTCTGATCCCTGAAAACTACGCCTGTGTCCCAATACTCACACTTACGCCCCTCGGTAGCGCGCGAGTGCGTAGGGTATCCCAATAGTACGGTGTGTGCTTTAGCTCCGCCCACTATGCGCCCTTCATGCACGCCTGTGTAAAGCGTGCATGCAAGCAGATTCTGATGAAGGGAATTACCCAGAAGTCCTTTTGTCAACCAACGTTCTCACAAACAATTTTAAAAAAAATTAAAATCGATGGTGAACAAACTCTCACAATAAACCCAAAAATGTCTTTTCGAGTGTAAGTAAGGCATCAATTATTACATTTCTGTAATATGTATTATAATAAAATACATTTGGTATTACAAGGGCTTTGGTACATGTAGTTATGTTCCGTATGTTTCCCCAAATTCCTTGTAAGAGTGAAAATATGAAACATACATGAAATGGCTGATTTATTTTCTAATATTTCACAGGATCAGACAAAATGACATTTAATTTTATTAAGTTGAGGGCAGAAAATAACCAACTTTTCACAGGCCACCAAAATGCTTCCACACAAGGATGTGAGCAAGTTATTTTAATGCATTTCTCAGTATTACTTTAACAAGGAAAGCTACATTTTTTTTTTAAATTTAACTTTACTTTATACTGGTACAGTGCCCATCAGAAGTATGTATTCATATAGTGGGAGGAGCTTAAGTAGAGCTGTCAATTATGGTCAAATGAGTATCTGTTTGAAGGTTGGATGCACAAAGAGGTGTACATAGTCTGTAGTGTTATTAAGGGTTTATTTGTGGGTGTAAAATAAAATAGTGTGTGTGTGATTTATCTGGTTTAATTCTATGGGGCATGTACAGTACGTGATAAATTAGTAAATAAAGTTTGCACCAATGTTCGCTGGACTTATGTGAATGGATAATAAATGCCATCCCCAGTCCTTAGACCCTCCTACGGCAAAGAAAAACTCAAAAAACCCAGTGGGAAAATGAATTATACACAAACATGTCATGTACATCCAAGGTGTGCATTAGGTTATAAACGTGTGGTGAAAATATCACACGCATTCCTTGTATTATAGATTGATATTTTGCCATGACGATTGATGACGTAACCCCAAACTGTCCCAATTCTACTCTTTCAGCATGTGTTCACTCACACACTTTACATGTGAAGTGCACGTAATACCTAGTGGGCCTTTGTGGAAGTGCGTAGGGCGTAGTGAGGATGTTGGGACGTAGTTAAACATTGTCCTCGATGCCTACCTGTGCAATGACAAAGTGCACCTGAGTGGAGCACAGCACCATGTTTTTCAGGTCGGACGCAGTGCAGGGGGTCAGTTGTTTGTAGAGGACGGGCGTGTAACACTTGAGGGCGTATCTCAGGTCACTGGAGTTCCTCCTCTCCTCCAGAATATCCTCAAAGTCGTCCCTTTTCTTTAGCATGGGGTCCCTGTGCTGGAACCAGGCATTAGATTATTTAAATAATATCATTATATTCAACTAGGAAGAACCGTAATATAACACAGAGCAGACGTAAAACAACAGTAACGTACAGTCCTTTTCACATGTAAAGGAATCAATTTATGTTCAAGTTTTGTGTATTTTTCTGTCATTTTTTTTTTTTTTTTTTGTTTTATTGTCATTTTGTGTAATTTGTGTTGAAGTTTTGTTTATATTTCGTCATTTTGTGTATTTTTCAACCTTTTTTGTTTTATTGTCATTTGATGAAATGTATGTTAAAGTTGTGTTTATTTTTCAGTAATTTTGTGTATTTTTCTGCATTTTTTTGTTTTGTTATCATTTTGTGTAATTTATGTTAAAGTTTTGTTTATTTTTCAGTAATTTTGTGTATTTTTCTGCATTTTTTGTTTTGTTATCATTTTGTGTAATTTATGTTGAAGTTTTGTTTATTTTTCGGTCATTTTGTATATTTTTCTGAATTTTTTTTGTTTTGATATCATTTTGTGTAATTTATGTTGAAGTTTTGTGTAATTTTCTGCAATTAAATTAAATATAACGTTTTAACGTAATCCTTTTCACATGGAAATAAATCAACGTCAAGCTACAATTTGTATCCACAAAACCACTCTCTTAAAGTGGTTTATTTTTATGGTAAATAAATATTTTTCACTTAATCAACTGTATCATAATTTTGAAACACATTTCTGCTTTCAAAACAAAACAAATTCAGGTCCAGTTGATGCACAAATCTGAAATTTGACAGAAAGTGTCACGCTGGCAGCAGCTGTAAGCTAACTAGCTTAGCTGAAGAAAAACACATTAAAACTCACCGAACAAACCGCCTCAGACGCCATAATCCGTCCCTGTTAACACACGCCAATGTGTGCGCGTTGTGTCGAGTTAAATAAAGAAATAGTTTTCAATGTAAAGTGTTTTAAGCAGCTGGAGAAACAACCGTGGGGCGTGTAGAGAAGCACTTCCGGGTCGTCCAGCCCATCAGCAGCGACGCGACTACGGAAACCGAGCAGGTCAAGATAAAAACCCAAAAACCTAACAAGGATTCACGTGCGTGCCCTGCTGTGTGTAAATACCATCAAAACACACAAAAATACACAACACCATTTGTTCACAATGAGCTCCGACACAATCAGGACAGAAGACGATGATCATCAGTTTCTTGAGCGCGTTTTGAATAAACTCTACGACTTCGGTGAGTGCAGTTAGCTCACAGGCTAACGTTAGCATCCCTAAAAAAACGCTCCATCCGTAGCGTTTGTTTTTGTGCATCAAGAAATGTATTTCTTTACATGAATACTAACGTAATGTAGTCATAATGTAGACCTATGAAATACCATATCACCCATTAACTAATAATAATAATAATGCTGTTAGTAGAGCTGGGCGATACGCACCAAAACTCATATCTTAATATTTTTTCTCAAAATGACGATATACGATATTAATCTTGATATTCTTAACGAAAAGTCTTACAGAAAGACAATTACAGGTTAAATTTGGTGACGCATAAGCACATATATTAACAAACAGCTGTATAATAAAATTTATAAAACAACTTTTATTACAAATAGTCTTAAATCAGCTGAAAAATACACACAAAAAAACAAATACCTATCGTCTAATGTCTTTCCTATCTATTGTTAGGCTTCATAATCAATGAAAATATAGGTTTTAATATTTCTGATGGGGGCGTCTGAGTTATTTTTGTGTCAGTATAACCATCAATTTAAATGTTTTTAAAATGGTAAAATGTGGGAAAGCTTGATATGAAACATGTTTTAATAATTATTAACTACATATGAACTGTACATAGAACCGTAAACCATGTTACCATTTTATAATTGACTGTTTTTATAAAGTGTTTATGGCAATTACAATTGCAAAGTCAATAATCTAAACTCAATTACAATTTAATTACTATTGTGACGGCACCAGATTTTAAAATTACAGTTTTAATTATAATTACACCATAATTGTAAATATAATTGACCCCAACCCTGGCTGTAATTGATAAACAAATGTAAATATAAAAGGAGAAAAACAAAATAACGAAGAGAAAAGGTGATTTTTATTAAATAAATAGATTTTATTCATGTTATATGATCCAGGATCGACGCCAAAAAAGTCCCAGAAGAAAAAGAAGCGAAAAATGCGTAAAGATGATGATGATGATGAGGAGGAAGATCAACCTACAGCAGCTCTGGATGTCTGCAGTCACTCTGCTTCCGGTGAAGAACACGCGTCAGCGGTGGTGGGCGGAGCTTCAACGCATCGAACGTGTTGCTCAGAGATGCTGAGTCAGCAGGAGAACCAGGTGGAGGTGGTCACGTTTCAGGACCCCAGAAAGAAGCTGAAAAACAGGGCGACTGTAGAGCCAGAGAACACGACTGTAAGTGTGTGACGAGTGAAATAAACTTCAGTTCTCACTGTTTCTTCATCTTCCTCATCGTCGTTCTGCTCTGACTTTCAGCTCACAGAGAAAAACCGAGCTGAGCATCAGGAGGAGCTCAGTTTAGAAAAGGTACCGTCTGCTCCATCCTCCGCGACTCTCATGGGTTTAAATGTTATAAAGAATGAATGAAAACTTAAATTCTATACCTCTCTGTAATCATAAACTTTAGAAGCTAAATCTGTAGCTATCCCACGTTCACAGCACACACACCAGGACATTATGTTCAAACAGGGAAAAGTCGACAAACTCTGCCTTTTTCCTCTGCTGTGAGTCACAAAATAAACACAGATCTATATAGTCTAGAGTCTACATGAAACTACAGGCTGAGCTGAATCCACTGATATACAGGTCAGGTATGTTACGTACCAAAACAACGCCACAAAATCAGAAAATACACAGTGGATCAAAAGATGAAGATCTGATCAAAAGTTGCTCCAATGTGCATAAAACTCCATATTTTGATAAATCCAAACCGTATTGTCAGATAAACACCACCATTACACATATCTGAGCATTTCTCAGTCAAAAAATGAATCCAATGAGGCGCACAGCACTCGTGCGTAAAATGGCCAGTCCCTCCTTTACCCAGCTCTGATTGGCTAGGGCTAAAGCCCCTCCCATAGTGTTTGATATCACCAATTTCTACAGGCTCTGATCTTTACAACACTGTGTCAATCATTCTGATTGGTCAAAGCATTGCTGAATAACACACATGCGTAACGGCATCAAAGAGTGGAACCATAAATAGCATTACGCATGGCACAGCAGAAACCTGAATAAAACTAAATATGTGTTTATTTCAACCCAAAATGCAACATCAAATGGTCAAACATAAGACTAACAATGATTAGCATTATTTTGACCGACATATTACAGTTACACACTTGATTCCAAACTTGTGGGAAAACTTTGGCACAGTTGTGCTAAAGTGGGCTTGAGCCTGAACTTTTTTGTACAAAAACATGTGAATCTTTGACCTAATGTTTATTATTATCACCAAACTTGCTGCAGTTGATGTTCATACATTAGTTCAATTATTTCTGCTTTTATAGCCTTTGATAATGAGAATTGGCTTCATATTTGATATAAATTGGCAGACAACAGATTTCTGTATTTAAACATGATTTATTGTCACTCAGTATTATATATTTCACATCATCTGTAACCACTAAGTGTCCAATTTCAATCTGAACAACAATTATCTATGTAGATCATGTAGAAGCTTAGAAAAACGTTATTTGTTATGGGTATGTGATTTTCTGAGAAAAGTGGCTGCGGGTTAAAATCTGACCTGTTTTATTTCCACAAACAGTGAATCCTGTATAAAACCATAAGTGTAAAAACAATCGTACAATATTTCTCTGATTCTCGTCAGGCGCGTCTGGAGGTCCACAGGTTTGGAATCACTGGATACAAGAAGGAGCAGCAGCGTGGGTTTGAACAAGAGCGTGCCGTTATGCTCGGAGCTCGAGTAAGAAAAACCTCCTCCTCCTTCTTCTTCTCTGAACTCAGACACTAACGCGTCTTTCTTCTCGTCAGCCTCCAAAGAAGGACTACGTCAACTACAAGACGCTCCAGCAGCGAATCAGAGACAAGAAGCAGAAAGTGAAGGAGGACGTGGAGCCGGTGAGAGGTCACATGACCAACCTCAACATCTGGCTGTTTTCTAACTGCTCTGCAACATCTGTCTGCAGGAGCTGAAGAAGAAGAAGAAGAAGAAGAACCCACGGTGAGTTGGAAGAATGACAGGTTTGAAGGTGTCCCTGAACGCATCACAGCACAAACGTGACTTCTAAAGCATGTTAATGAATGATGGATGGTTGTTGGTGAGATTCTGTTGCTTCTTCAGGGACCAGAAGAAGAAGTCATCGTCGTCCGGCTCCAGCTCGGCGCCGTCGGGTCAGGTCGGACGTTTCAAGAACGGATTATTGGTCCTGAGCTCCAAAGAAATCCAGAAAATCAAATCCAAACGTGGAAAATAGGTGAAGTACACATTGTGTGTGTGTGTGTGTCACACACTAGTGTACAAACTACCGCAGTCATTAATTATCAGAGGAATTAGAGCAGACAAAACAAATACACAAAAATGGACCGAAAATGTAAATATAAATTACACAGTGACAAAAAACCCACAAAATGACAACGAAACACAAAATTGCAGAAAATTACACAAAACAACAGGAAAAATACAATACAAAAATAAATTACAGAGCTACAAAAAATAATAATAATAAACTGAAAAATACACATCTAAAACACACACATGACAACTAAAATGCTTAAAATGAGTTTAAAAACACACAAATACACAAAAGAATAAAAAAAACACACAAATACACAAAAGAATTAAAAAAACACACAAATACACAAAAGAATTAAAAACACAAAATTGCAGAAAAACCACAAAAGATCAACAAAAATTACACAAAATTAATCCAAAAACAGAAAAAAAGTGAAAGAAAACCCCACAGAAACCACAAAACATTCACAAAATGACCAAAATACACTAAATATCGACATAAATTACACGAAATGACTACAAAACAAAATGACAGAAAAATACACATCCAAAATGAGTTTAAAAACACACAGATACACAAAATGATTCAGAAAACACACAAAATAACAACAAAAAAAACACAAAACTTCAACATAAATTACAAAGTGATAAAAAAACAATATGACAAAACATTATCAAAATAACCACAAAATACACTAAACATCAACATAATATGCACAATGACAGGAAAAATACACTAAAACAACGTAACGTGTGTGTTTTTGCAGATAAATCCATCAGAGAAGAAGAAACAAAGTGACGAGCATCGTCTTCCTTCACATATTTATTCATCTGTAGAAACATTTCCCATGTTTGACATTAAAGTTTGTAAATATTTCGGTACGATGCAGTTTTCCTCCTTCACAAAACATTCACATACTGGCAAAGAGAGGTGGGCGGGGCCATCACAGGACAAGTGCATGATGGGAACTGCTCGGGGGAGGGGGTTATTCTATCATAAAGAAGTCAAATGAAGCCTGTGCACCGCTTCTCCCTGCACACCTGCATCATTGTGCCTCAGTTTAAAAAGGAAGAAAAATCACAAAATAAACACATATCTGAATATTTAAAAACACCAAAAAATAAATGGAAACATTTGTTCTTTCTTTGATCTTTCGCTTCGTATTTTAAGTCCATTTTGTCACATTTTTGGATACAAATGTAGCCCTTGAGTTATTTTTACATCAAATCTAACCTCCAGTGATTTATTTAATTTATTCCCAACATAAATATCATAACATGGGGCTTTAGATTTGACTTTTTATTGCTTTATATTTTAAACTGCAGTAGCTGCGTTTGCAGTGACAAACAAAACAACAACAAAAACCTCTTTTACTGTTTATTTAATGTTCTAAATCTACCAGCATGCATTGCAAACTGACCTTCAAGTGCTTGTAATTTGACACCAGCCTCATTCATACACGATTTTCCATAAAGAAAAAAACATCAAAAAAATGTCTCTATTGCATATGAATATAGATTTATTTCAAATGGTGCACGATTTTATTTTTCATTGGGTTTAAAAATATGATGTAATAATAATAATGGGTTTGTACACGTGAAATTATTATTAGGTTAATAATATGCTTTAAATAACACGCAACGGTTCAGATTAGAGAAGAAAACTGTTAAAATTTCACTTTTTTAAAGGTGATTAATATGAGTCAAAATGCACAAAATAAAGCAGCAGAATTAATTTTTTAGAAGCTAAAAGTGACATAAACGTACCAACATAACGTTGAATGAACTGGATCACATTAAAACATCTACCCCTATTATCTGACTGTTAAACTATTATTTCATCCTCAAAATAATATAGATTTTGAATAAAATACAAAGCATTTCAACATGTTTCTGATCACGCCTACCTGTATATTATTTAAATGTGTATAAATATATATAAAGGTCTTTAAATGTGAAGTAAATTAAATACTATATTATTTCTCCTGTAAAACAATCTGAAAAGCCCCAAAAATAAAATATAAAGTTGATTATTGGCAGGTTTTATGATCCTAAAATATAAATTGTTTTATCACTCAATTTTCCAAGCATTTAAATTCAGTGTAAAAAAAAAAAAAAAGGTCAGTGGTTCTTTTTCTGCCTTTAATTACATTTTTTTTAATTAAAAATCTGATGATTTACTTCCATGATTTTTTAAAATTAAAATGTTGAAATAACTAAATTCAGTTTTAAATGTGTGGTTATAAGTTTAACAGCGTGTTAAAAATATTAAAATATTTATACAAACATAAAATCATGAAATCGGACTGAATGTTTTATTTTTTCTTCTTGTTTCTTTTGCTTTTGTCACAAAACAACTCACGATTATTTACAAATTCTTTTACAAACGCAGCATAAGGAGCGTTCCTGTATTTACAGACGCCACGTTTAGCTTCGTTAGCGTTAACCCTCCTATTATCGCTGGGGTCAATTTTTATCATTAAAAAATGTTCGTTGATTTTTTCCCTTCATATTTCATGACTTTTTCTACTTTGATGGGTATAAACTTATCATGATGATTTGTTTTTAATTTTGCTGAACACATACTGTATTAGTGCAGCATATTAATTGCATATTTCAAGAGAATAGTTCACTTTGGTATAAAAGCCTGACATTTGGCACAGATACTCTCTAAGGGCCACTAATTTAGAAAAAGGCGTTGGTCACTCAAAAATTCAATATGGTGGCCATTTTTCAGTGCTATTCAATGGTTATTATATAACCAAACAATGCTCGAATCGGGCCAAACAAGGTGTCAGCGGAAAGGTGTGGTCCGCTCGAGTCCGAATAAGTGCACCACCCCCCCGGGTAGAGTTAGAACTGCGCCCGCGAGAGGCAAAATACTCAATCGCGGTGCAAAAAACTTGCTTATTTTGTAAAAAATGTGACACCAGCGGACACGTTTTATTCCCCCGAGTCCGAATATGTGGTTTGTTTTCGGTAGATGGAAGTTTGGTGTTTTCCTGCACCAGGGGTAACCTCAGTCAATGGGAGAAAGCAGTATCAAAGTATCAAAGTCGCTCCCTTTTCGCTGTCACCTCGTTTGGCCCGATTTTAGCATTTTTTGGTTATATAATAACCATTGAATAGCAATAGCAGCCATCTTGAAAAATGGCCGCCATATTGAATCTTTGATTGGCCAATGCTTTTTTCTAAATTAGTGACCCTTAGAGAGTATCTGTGACAAATGCTTTTATACCAAAGTGAAGGATTTTTTCTGCACGCACTGGTGTTAATCTCAGGTCAATTTGACCCCAAGCTGTTTTAGTGGTGTGTAAAACTAGGCGTGGGCGATAAACAAAAACGATATATATATCGCGATAGAAATGTAATCAATATCAATAGAAAATATGTGCAATAGAATGTTTGATCATTTCAATGAACTCTGATAAAATAAAGAAGCAGTGGTTTATAATAAACAGTAAAAACACTATTGGAGTTATTTTTTGCTTTTCATGTGTTTTTTTAATTAACAATTTTATTATAAATTAGGAAATAAATGCTAATTTTCCCCCATAATATTTTCTTAATTTCATTCCATGCTGTTGGTTTCAGGCGTGCACTGTTTTAATATTTAATAAAATAATTTTCTTTGATTAATCTGCTTAATCAAAGAAAATGTGCAACTAATTTTGTAAATAAATAAATTTAAATTTTGTTTTTAATTTATTTAATTTAAGCATTTATTTAATGTCTATATTATGTATATTGAACAGAATATTTTTTGGTTGTTTTTTTCCCCCCATAGTTTTGTTGACCTCTTTTTAAACGTTAAAAATTACATATAAAATAAAAGTATTTCATTTTGGCCTTTTTTCTTCTGGGCCTAAATTTGAATTTTTTGGCAATTTTGTGTATTTTATGTAGATGTTATGTCATTTTGTGAATGTTTTGTTGTCATATTGTGGGGTTTTTTTATGTTGAAGTTTTCTATGTTATTGGATTGATTTTGTGTAATTTACACACATTTTGTGTTTTTTTGTTGCTATTTTGTGAATCCTTTGGTTTATTTGTGTGTTATAATAATCAATAATTATTGATATCGACTGATATGAAACACTTATATCGTGATATATTTTTCAAGTATATCACCCAGCCCTAATAAAAAACTATTTAAGATAATATAATAGTTTGTCCTGATGGTGGCGCTAGAGAACATTATTTATGGATTTCACAAACAAACAAAGTTTCTGACACAAAAACTTGGTTAAAAATGTTCTGAAATTCATTTTGTGGAGGTAAATATTCCTGGGGTCATATTGACCCAAAGGGTAAAATGCATTAGTAATAATTGAGGATAATAGGAGGGTTAATGTTTACTCCAAATAAGCCACAGACAAGCTAAAGATCTACTGTCCAATACGGTGGAGTAGCAAATGTCACATGACACGTCCTTGGTCACAGTGGGAGGGGCCAGCTACGTCCTCTCCGAGCTGCTCCGTCCAATCCCTGATGAGAAACGTAGCAGCAAGTGTAGCGTTATCCGACGGAGAATTGATATTTCCGTCTCCATTTATAGGGGGAAAAAAATCGCACATAAATGTATGATATTTTTCCAGAACATGCACGTGAGGCTATATTTAGATTCATATTGCAATTTCAACTTTAAATATCCTTAAAAATAAATAATAACGATATTGCCATTTCCGTTCCAGGGAGTGAATTACATTTCATTTCCCCCCACGTCTGATTTCCGCAATCAATAAAAATCAGGGCCCCCCAGTGTCCAAGCACTCACTCACACGTGCTGTCCCATAGAGACACACAGACTAACGTGGGTCCCATTCAAATAACTTTTTTTAATTTGCACATTTAATGTTATTTTGATGAATTTTGAAGAAAAGTCCAAATTTGTACCTATTTTTTAAAATAAAATTAACATTTTATATCCATTTTGTTGTGATGGGAGGGGCCTAAATATTTGTCCTTGTTCTACTGCAGTAAAATCTGAATATTAAAGGTAATTTGAGTGTGTGATTAAAAAAAAAAAGGAGATGATGTGAAATGTGACGATCCGAGGAGTCGTTTGGTCTCATCTCGTCTGTGTTTGAGTGTTTGTCACCGTCCGTCGCTCTTCAAACGACTCAGAGTCCAAGAAAATCACAGCCCGAAGAAGACGAGCTGCAGACTTTCATCATTGTTTGATGTTTTTGGGCACCTCCAGACCGGTGAGCAAGGTCACCTAACACACACACACACACACACACACACACACACACACACACACACACACACACACACACACACACACACACACACACACACACGTAATCCAATTACACATTTGAAATAAAGTCAGTTAACCATATTTCCCAGACTAAAAAGCTCTTTATAATCTGCATTCTGATAATTCGAGGTGGCAAAAGTACTAGTTTTCAGTACTCAAGTAAAAGTATAGATACTTGAATAAAAAATGACTTTGGTAAAAGTAAAAGTATTGAATTCGCTCATATTTTTAATTTTTTTAAGAACGTGTAGAAAACTGGTACATGAAAATAAATTAAATCTGTTACCTTTGAACAGCTGGATAATTTAACACTCATTATAGATAAAATTTGTAAACAAAATAATAATAATAACTAAGGGACCTGCCTAACAGAAAAAGCTTTTTTGGCGATATGAAGCTTGTAAACTGGAAAAAAAATCAACAAATTAGCCGCATCATAGTTTTTAAAAAAATTATTTATTTATTTAATTTAAAAAAAATATATATATATATATATATATACTGTATATATATAAACCTGCTTTTTTTCTTACTGTCATCAATTATTTTTTTTAAATTTCATTTAATTGTATAGTATTTCTTATTCCAATTTAGCTATTTATTTATTTTTAGTATTTATTCTTCTCCCACCCGTTACAGCGACCGTGGCTCAGGTGGTAGTGGGTCGTCTTCTGATCGAGAGGTTGGGGGTTCGATCCCAATAACGGACTATGTGTCGAAGTGTCCTTGGGCAAGACACTGAACCCTAAGTTGCTCCCAGTGGTCGACTAGCGCCTTGCATGGCAGTCCTGTCCCTCTGGTGTGTGAATGTGAGAGTGATTGGGTGAATGAGCTGATATGTAAAGCGCTTTGAGACTGTTTCAGTGGTGATAAAGCTCTATATAAAATCAAGTCCTTTACCATTTTACAGCCGCGTCATTATTTAAGCCGCAGGGTTCAAAACGTGAGGAAAAACGTTGCGGCTTATAGTCCAGAAATTACACTATTTTCCAAACACTAACTATAACACACACACACACACACACGTGTACCTGTACGTTCCTATTGAGGCTGATGGCGGGAACAAACACTCCGTCCAGGTTGTCAAAGGCCGTGGGTCCGTGCTGCTGTTTGTTGATGAAGAAAGTCAGAGTGCGTTTGACCAGGTCCAGCAGAACGCCCACATTAGCACCTTTACTGATGCCTCCCTCCGCCCTGCACACACACACACACACACACACAATATTCATAATTTATTGTTATTATCATTATTATTATTATAAACACTTTATGTATGCTTTTTATCAAAAGAATATTCTTTTATAAATGCCCAAAAATAAATAGCTTCTATAAATTCCTTAAAATGCCAAGCAATTGCATAATATAAATGCCCGACAAATACCTAATAGTGCCAAATAAGTGCTTTATATAAATGCATAATAATGTCTAATTAACACCAAATAATGCATAATAATTGGCAAATAGAAATGCTTATTAATGTCCAATAATTGCTGAATATAAATACCTAATTTTTCCACAAAAGAGCCTAATCTGTAAATCACATACTCATAATAAATTATGTTTTTCTAAGTTTCTACATGAACTACATGGCTAATTGTTGTTCAGATTGAAGTAGGACCCTTCGTGGTTACAGATGATGTGAAATATATGATACTGAGTGACAATAAATCATGTTTTAAATACAGAAATCTCCAGTACACCCAAAAAAAACTAGTGATTCACATCAAATATAAAGTCAATTCTCATTAACGAAGGCTGAACTAATGTATGGACATCAACTGCAGCAAGTTTGGTGATGATAATAAACATTAGACCAAAAATACATGTTTTTGTAAAAAAAATTAAAAAAAGTTCAGGCAGAAGCCCGTGTTGTTCCACAAGCTTGGAAACAAGTGTGTAACTGTAACAAATTGATTCCAATCATTGTTAGTCTTATGTTTGACCACTAGATGGTGCAATTTGGCTTAAAATAAACACATATCTCTTTTTATTCGGTTTCTCCTGTGCCATGCGTAATGCTATTTATGGTTCCATTCTTTGATGCCGTTACGCATGTGTGTTATTCAGCAATGCTTTAACCAATCAGAATGATTGACACAGTGTTGTAAAGATCAGAGCCTGTAAAAATCAAACACTATGGGAGGGGCTTTAGCCCTGGCCAATCAGAGCTGGATAAAGGAAGGACCTGCCATTTTACACACGAGCGCTGTGCACCTCATTGGATGATTTCTCAACTGAGACATGTCCGTATGTGTGTAATGGTGGTGTCTATCAGACTACGTGATTTGTATTGATCAAAATATGGAGTTTTATGCAGATTGGAGCAACTTTTGATCAGAAACAACAAAGACACCATTTGTCATCATTGCTGACTTTTTCCACTGTGTATTTTCTGATTTTGTGGCGTTGTTTTGGTACGTAACATACCTGACCTGTATATCAGTGGATTCAGCTCAGCCTGTAGTTTCACGTAGACTCTTGTTATATAGATCTGTCTTTATTTTGTGACTCACAGCAGAGGAAAAAGACTGAGTTTGCTGAGTTGTGGACTTTTCCATTTTTGATCATAATGTCCTGGTGTGTGTGCTGTGAATGTGTTTAGTTTCTAGGTTTACGGAGAGGTAGGGTTATAGAGGCTAATACATGTCTAATAATGCCTAATAAACACCATAAAAAAATGTATAATAAGAGGTGATATTTTTGTTTGATTGTGAGAAATCTTAAAATTAGGATTTTGTGGTCGCAGACGGCATTGTGAGAGCGTTGTGACACCCACCTGTTGGTGTGTGAGTTGTTGTGCATGAACCAGGAGCGGTTGTTGTCCACGTACATGGCCCAGGCTTTGTCGTCTTTCCCCAGCATCATGTCTTTCACCGTGTTGATCCTCGCCACGCCGAACGCCGGGTCCGGGTGGTTGTCATAGCGATCGATGCTGACCTCCCAGTAGTGGACGCCCTGAGGAGTGAGTGAAGAGGTGAGTGAGTGAAAAGGGGCGGAGCTTCTGCAATGGAACTCACCTTGGAGAAAGCGGCGGTGCCGAGCACGACGCGGTCGTCGTAGCTGTTGCAGCTCACCGTCTGGTTCTCATTGGTCAGGACGATATCACGGTGGGCGGAGCTCGGGTCAAAGGTGAACCACGCCACTGAGGGGGGGGAGACGCCAGCGTCAAAACAGACGTTTACACAGCAAACAGTTCAGAAAAGAAGTTTACACGCGTCTCCAAAACAACGCTGAGACTGGAGGAAGAGTCAGAATTTAAAATAACAGATGAAATAAAATAGAACTTAATTAACGTGCTCGTTAATAATGCAATAAATATACAGAAAAAGAAACTATACTAAACATAAATAGATCTACAGACATACAAATGTAGATAAGTACCTTATTGTGTGTGTGTTATTAAATTGTTGCACTAAATAGCATTTCTTTGGGATTTACACTTGACCACGACTCATTAATGCACACATATCAATCTCTCTCTATATATATAGATACATAGATCTATATATATATATATATAGATATAGATATAGATGTTATGTGCTCACAAATGAAAGGGACGCAAAGTGACAGACAAATCTATTAGGACCTAGAGTTCAGGCACAAAGTCAGGAAAATAATAACAATAACAGTAATAATAACAACAACAATAATGATAATAACAAAACAATAACAATAATTATAATATTTTATAACAATAATGGTAATAAAGATAATAATATAATTATAATAATAACGACAACAATAATAATGACAAAAAAATACATAAAAAACAATAACAATAATGATAATAATAATAATAATGAATAGGAGCTCCTGGGAGCTCCTCCAATGCAATAAAACAGACTTCAAAGGGTTAACAATGAGTGCTTTAGACTTTAGTTTATCTTGTCTTTTCAAAATAAAAGCTTGACCCTCCAAATGAATCATGCAAAAACACTCGGTTCCCTCAGGGAAGGCGCACGCACGCAGAGTAAAGCCGTGATTGTTATTTTGTTGGTTTAAAACCGGTCAGTCTCTCCTCTGATTGGACGGCTGAAGCTAAGGATGGAGTGACTGTTATCTACAGGAAACACACTGACGTTCATTGCTACTGCACACTGTGCGTGTGTGCGTGTGTGTAAGCTGTTCTTATGGGAGGGTTGGTTATTGTCCTCTTTTCTTTTAAAACATCCTCCAAACTTTAGTCATGTGACCTTTAACCACGAATGAGAGGGATAGAATAGAGGCTGCAGCTTTGCTCAGTTACACGTGATTATATTACACACGTTTTTGTGCAACACAGAGACAAGCCACTCTGATGCAGAGATGTGGCTCCTATTGTACGCCCACAAAACAAACACGCAAATCAACAACAACATAAATGACTCCAAAAAACACACAAGACGACAACAGAAATGTAGAAATTGTTGACAAAATTACCCAAAATAACAGAAAATACATAAAATGACAAAAATAGACAAAACGACATCAAAAAAAGTTCAGAAAAAAATAAATAAAGCGACAATATAAAAACACAAAATTACTTAAAACAAACATTGACAAAAAAATGCAATTAAAAACACACAAAACCACAACAGAAACATACAAACTGTTGACAAAATTACCCAAAATAACAGAAAATACATAAAATAACACACAAAACAACCAACAACAAAACTACACAAATCAATACCAAAACACAATCTACAAAAAAAAAAAAACCTGCCAAAAACCCACAAAACAACAACAAGCATATTTAGAGAAAAAACCAAAAAACAAAAAATAAAGAAAAAACCCAAAATGACATTAAAACACACAAAAACATGCAAATTGTTGACAAAATTACCCAAAAAACACAAAACGACAACAACAAAATCTACAGAAAACAAAACAAATCATAAAACAATAACTAAAATGTACAAACCAACGCCAAAATTATAGAAATTGACAATAAAAATACAAAATGACTACACAAAAATAATACATAATAAACCATGAAATATAAAAAACAACAAAAGATCCTTCCTGTATTGATGGCCATGGTGGAAGGATTGAAACCGATCAATAATTCATTTAAAAACACATACAAGAAGTGAGAAACGTTCAGTCTGTATTATTTATATCTACTCTGTGGAGAAGAAAAATGCACCTGACGTTCTCTGGAGTCAATGAGGTTTTCAGTTTATCCTTCCTTGGAGAACATGCAAAGTCCTCAGCCTTCGCTAAGCTCCAGCTGAAGCTATCTACACTGGAACAGAAATAGAAAGTTTTTTTTTCTCACCTACTTTTTTCTCTTCATTACTTTTTGAAGCTGCAAACAGAGAAATAAAGTTATGGAGATGAAATCCAAGCCTTAGCTTGTTCCAGGCAACAAATATAAACAATAGGATGTTATAAAAATAAGGTGTGGATGAAAAGGGGAGGAGCCTCTGAAGACTTCTGGTGCATTGGTTTGGTTGATTATAGCTTCCATCAGAAGCTACGAGGTGTTTATATATAATAACTCCCAGTGAGCTGCTCACCATCAGACGTCTTCAGAACCACCGTCTTGCTGTACGGGCCCACGCCGATGGCGTTGTACGCTTTTACCCGTGCGTTGTAGGAGCTGTTGAAGTGGAGGCCGTCCACCGTGCAGACCGTCTCCTTTCCGACGTACACCTCCTGCACACACACACACACACACACACATGCACGTAGTTAAATAAAGGTACAATGTACGCTCTTTAACTGAGCTTCATGCTGGTGGGAAAAACACAATGAACAGGAAATAGAACTTTTCAATTTTTAAAACTGTGCATGTGTGATGCTTCTGATTATTGTAGCGAACTGTTGAAAGACAGGGGAGGGCAGTTCAGAGATATTTAACCTCAGTTTTTTCTCATGATATGCAGCTCAAATGTGGTTCTGGAGAGCTCCTGCTCTGCATGTTTTTGTCGTCCCCTGAATGACGTGCCATCGTGGCCCAATGACGAGCATGCAGAACAGCAGCTCTCCAGCACCAGGCTGTGCACAGTACTGACCCTGTACTGGCCCCCGTTGCCGTCGTCCAGCTCTAGGATGTAGCCCTCGATGGGGCTGGTGCAGGGCGCAGTGACCCTCCAGGCCAGCGTGGCGCTGTTGTTCCTGCTGCAGCACTTTTCCAGCTGCAGGAGAGGAGCCACTGGCACCGGGGGCCCCGACTCCACTGTGAACATAAGACGGATGTTATTGTGACGGGAGGATAATCCGACGCTAGTGGGAAGAATCAGGCTGGGATCAGTGGAGGATTTAACTTCATTCCAGTGTTAGATCAGACCAATGTGAGCTTTAAAATCAATCAATGGACCTGCATCAGAAGCCATGGCTTTAGCTGCTTTAGCTCCATGTTGATCCAACCCAAGCACACACACAGACAAACAGCCAATCAGGGTTTGAAACAGACGGAAAACACACGTGTGGGTGTTGGAAACTGCATTATTCACCCGTCCACATGGATGCATTGTTTAAAGAAGACTTTGTACATATATTTAGTGATTATTCAGACTCCTCCAGCGACTCTTAATCACACAAATCTACTACTAGCGACAGATGTCATCACTTTTTTTGTCGTGATTTTGGAGACTTTTACATTAGGGTAACCAGATTCTTAAAACTCAAAAACGGGGACAGATTTTCAAAAAAACACTATTTGCATATGCTTTTATTTTGTAATAAAAAAAGGTCACATAAATTAAATTTCTTTTTTTCTTCCTTTTGGATAATTATTATTATTTTCCAAAAGGATGATAATTATTATTGCAACAGCTGAACCAACTTTAAAGTGGCCATCAGTTAAAATAAGCAACATTTTAAGTTAACATAAAATTGCTTTGAATAATCAAAAAAATGCATTATATTGTCAATGCCATCGACCAATCAGCATAGAGTTGCAAACGCGTGAAATATATTGCAAGCGTTTACATTGCAAGCGTTACTATGGCAACTTTTGTGATTGACAGCTGACAGAGATCACATTTTTAAGCGAAATGTGATGCTACTTTCAGCGTCTTTTCTATCAGCATTTATTAATAAACGGGACAAACGGGACTGAGTTTGTGAAAAACCAGGACAAATTAGAGGTTTGGGGGAAATCGACTGGGAAACAGAACGTAACTCTGATTTTTGAATGGACTTTGGTGTGGATAGTAATGTGTTTCTACAATATTCACTCAAGGTCATTCTGAGCCAATTTACTGCAATGATTATTCTCTAACGTGATGATCAACACTTAGTCGTGAGCCATTTATTTCCCCATGTACAGACAGGTGTTGTGACAAAAGCTGTAACCCAACAAAATGGTGGTTCCAATGGTGGAGGCAGCTACAGCTGTCAAAGCCAAAGTCACCATTTTGTAGAGTTACTGATTTAGTCATAACACCCATCTACGACTTGGGGTATAAATAGCAATGTTGTGACAAAAATATGTTATCCAACAAAATGGTGGTTCTAATAGTGGAAGTGGCTACAGCCGTCTGCACAGGAGCCACTGTTTTGTATGGTTACAGATTACGTCATAACACCCATCTACCACTTGGGGTATAAAGGGCGGTGTTTGTACAAAATGTGTGACCAGACAAAACAGTGGCTCTAGTGGCTGAAGTAGGCTTGATATCGCCGACTTCAGTGACCGAAGCCACCATTTTGTCGGGTCACAGATTTTGTCACAACATCCGTTTACAACTTCAGCGTAAATGGCAGCCACCGTCTGTCATTCTAATTTATTTTTTATTTTTTTTATAAAACTTGTAATTAAAATGTTTTAACACCCATTAAAACATATTTGAAGTCTGACATTTCTTTTCTTCTTCTGTTTCTGACTTCTCTGTGCTTTGAATTCAAACGTCCCTGTGTGAGGATAGAGCTGCAGCTTCATGACTAACGCGTTCTAGTCGTCTTAGTCATGAAGTTAACAGCGTTTGTTGTGTTGGACGTGTGAGCTGCGCTGCAGAGGAGACATTTAGAGGAGACGAGCTGTGAAACACAAACATCATGCAGAGGGTGGAGGAGGCCTGGAGCAGACACGGTTCATCTGATAGAAGGAGTAGTGGGTGGGGGTCTCAGAAATACCTCCTGGGTTCTCAGGCTCCACCTCAGCCTCACCACTGTCTGCTGCCTGCATGTGATTCAACAGGAGACACTCCTGCACGTCTGCAAACAGCACGTGGGATTTCATGTTTTAGCACAGAGAACTTAACCGTCGTTAATTATAGAATATCTGCATTTACTGGAGGAAATGGTAAATGTACTTGATTTATATAGTGCTTTATCCACACACTGAAGTATTCTCAAAGCGCTTTACAATAACAGCTCATTCATTCATTTACACTCACATTCACACCAATGGGACTGAGCTTCCATACAAGGCACTAGTCAACCACTAAGAGCAACTTGGGGTTCAGTGCCTTGCCCAAGGACACTTCAACACATAGACAGGTATAGACTGGGATCGAACCCCCAACCTCTGGATCAGAAGACGACCTCTACCACCTGAGTCACGGTCACCCGTGCAAAATGCAAGTGAGGATGCAGCTGCTGGCCCACATAGTTGAACACTGCATTAGCATTACTCAACATTAGCATTAGCTAGCATTAATCTAAAATTAGCATTAATGTTAATATTAACATTAAAATACCATTAGCATTAACCTAGCATTAACATAAGCACTAACAAGCAATAACCTTTAGCGTTAACAATAATTAGCTTAGCATTAACATTAACCTAACATTTGCATTATCATAGCATTAACACTAACTAGCCATAACCTAGCATTAACCTAACATTAGCATTAACATTAACCTAACATTAGCATTATCATAGCATTAGCATTAACCTCACCTTATTATTAACTAGCACTAGCATTAACCAACATTAGCATTAGCTAGCATTAATCTAAAATTAGCATCAACCTAGCATTAACATTAGCTACCATTAGCATTAGCCTAGTATTACCTAGTATTAGCATTAACCTAACATTATTATTAACTAGCATTAGCCTAGCATTAGCATAAACCAACTGTCAGGGCAAAAATTGTTAGTTATGTTTATTAACATATTTACTCATAGACCTTATTCTTTTTAAGGCTTTAAGTTGAGACTTTTCATTTCTGCTGTCTCATGTTTTCTGCTCTCTTCTCGAGGTCAGCTTCCCAAAACACATCTTATCCCTCAGACACAGAGGCATCACACACTCACATAGTCACACATACACACCCAATACACATCCATTCATACACACAAACACCATACACGCACACACCTCCAACACTCACGACAATCAGGAGATACCAGAGAACTGGTTGTTTTGACCTAAAGAAGAAACTGTCTCTTTTCACCCTCTTCTTTCACCTCCTCTGTCCTCTTTATCTCCTGGGGGGAGGAGGGAGGGGGACTGAGGGGGAATATACGTGATGAGTTAGAACTGTGGGCCACTCGGTCATCGGACGTCCGCCCGGGGCGGTCACTAATTTTGTCCATCTTTGTACTCCTTTTTATTTAGTTTTATAATAAACCTTTTTCATAAAATCATCAATGCCTCGCCTGGACTCCATCATTCAACCAGAGCAATAAATCATGTCTCCAAATGAGGTCAACCGCAAATTTGCCGTGACACAACCTTAGCATTAATCTAAAATTAGCATTAACCTAGCATTAACATTAACCTAGCATTAACATTAGACCTAGCATTAACATTAGCCTGACATTAACACTAACTATTCTTAACCTAGTATTAGCCTAACATTAGTATTAACTAGAATTAGCTTAGCATTAGCATTAACTTAACATTAGCATTATCCTAGCATTAACATTAACCTAGCATTAATATTAACTAGCCTTAGTGTTAGATACCAAGAGCATTAACCTAACATTAGCATTAGCCCAACATTAACACTAACTAGCCTTAACCCAGCATTAGCCTAACATTAACATTAACAATAATCTAACATTAGCATTATACGAGCATTGACATTAATCTAGCATTAACTAGCATTTAACAATGGCTTTCACCTAACATTAACTTTAACTAGCATTAACATTAGCTGCCGTTAGCATGAGCCGAGCATTAACATTAACCTAATATTAGTATTAACAAGCATTAACCAACATTAGCATTAGCCTAACATAAGCATTAACCTAACATTACATTAGCCTAACATTAACAAGCATAAGCAATAATTATCAACCTATTATCACCCCTTTATAATGAGCTGCAGATACATCAGCAAAATAAAATAAAACACAACACTAAATAAATGTGTTAATCTGAGAACAATACCACCCCCTGCTGTTAGAAGTAATAATACGATGATGGATCAATCTTCTAGATATGAGGGAATATACTGTATAATGTTCTTTCTTTCCAAAGTGAGTCTCTAAGGTGTGTGTGTGTGTGTGTGTGTGTGATAATGCTCACCTTTGCCCTGGCAGAAGTCCAGCTGTAGGATGGTCTGCAGCAGAGAGTCGGTGCTCACCGTCAGGTCAAAGTCAGGGCCGACCTTAGGCTCCAGGGCGCCTTTCACCCACTGATCCTGAGACGAGGCCACGCGCTTGATCAGGGCGTCAGAGATCTACACACACACACACATAATCAGATACACACACACACACAATCAGATACACACACACACAATCAGATACACACACACACACAATCAGATGACTATTACTCCTGAGTCGTTCATCGCTTTCACCTTCTTTTAGGATTCAGACCAAGATTGGCATAATTATAACTGTAACCGAATGATTGATAATCAATTACAATTATGGCATAATTATAATTGTAATTTTAAAAATATGTTGCCGTCATAATCGTAATTGAAGTGTAATTGAGTTTAGATAAATGACTTTGTAATTGTAATTGCCATGAAATTCTAGCAAAATTACAGTACAAAAAATGAATGAATTCAATAAAAAATTATTCAATTATAATTTAACACGAAACTGGGGAACCATGTTACAGTTCTACACATATGTAGTAAACAATTATTAAAATATGTTTCACGAAATAAATTAGAAGATAGATATGTGTTTTTAGTGTATTTTACAGCTGATTTAGGATCCGTTAGCATAAGAGATGCTAACAGAAAGTTCACTTTTATTTGGTTATTTATTTCAGGCTCGTTAATTGTGATTAATTCTAACTCACTTCCCGAAGATAAAAGATAAATGTAATTCAATTTTAATTGGAAAAAATGCAGGTAACTGCAAAAATGTAATTGACCCCAACCCTGATTTAGACACCGTCAGCAGTTACGACAAAACTAATCAATACTCTATAAAATATTCATATCACATGAACGCAATGTGTGAAATATAGCGATAAATCGCACCCTTATTAAACCCTGACGAGGAATAAACGTTTCCTTTCCGCTGAATCTGATCTTTTGGGACAAATACCTGCAGGAAACCACTCGGGTCGTTCTCCTTGAGGACTTCGAGGCAGAACTCCATCATCCCGGTGGTCTGACGTAGCTTCATGGTGCAGTGGGTAATCTGGTCTCGCACCACCTTCCAAACACAAAACACATAATATAATATTTTAGTTGTCAGTGAAATTCAATGAAAGCCGTGACACGAGGAGATAATAAATACACACCAGACACCAATGGAGAGCTCTGAATGAAATTAGATTTGGACGCTTGTCACGGTGGTCCTGAGGGCCTTTTGTTTACCTTCATCCAAAGCAGATCAGCCAATCAGTGATGGTTCTGCTACCATAACATCTAAACCTTTGATGATAGAGCGGCTAATGTGTTCTGATTCAGGATTAATTAATCCCACCTCCAGCCCACGCCTGTCACACCGACTCACACTCTTCCTCATCCGCCTGTCCTTTATATCAGTGTTTCTCAAATGGGGGAAGAAGTAGCAAAAGTACTAGTCTTCAGTACCCAAGTCAAAGTATAGATACTGACTCTGGAAAAAGTAAAAGTATTGATGTTGCTCCTTACTTGAGTAAAAGTAAAAAAGTACACGCTACTAAATAGTACTTATAGCTAGGGTAGGCGATTTTCTCCAGATACACTTCTTAAGTTTTTGGTTGAAATTGTCTTTATGTCCTGACAGAAATTAAGATCTTATGTTCTCTGACACAGAAACAAAGAAAATCTGTCAAAGGTAGCAGCTGTAAACCTGTAATAACTTGGACCAATGGAAAAAAACGAACCGTTTTTTTAACCAATCACGTCTCCCTGCCCGTTCTCGACCCCTTTTTAACATATATGATGATAAAGTTTATTGTTTACTTACTGCTAAATGAGACACGAGACAATGTAGTTTCTACATAATACAAGCGATGAGCTGAGCTCCTCTTCTGCAGCAGCTGTGAGCATGCATGTAAGTGATGGAGCACAGGGGGGTTAAGGCGGAGCCATCAGGGAGGCTACATTCAAAATCATGCTAGATTTTGTAAATTGTCTACTCTACCTTTAAGTAAAAAAGTAAAACAAATGTCCCTTAAATAATAAGACAGCGTTTTTAAATCTGTAAATTCCATATTTTTGAAAACTGGTACATGGAAACAAGTTAAATCTGTTACCTTTGAACACCTGGAGAATGTAGCATTTATTATAGATACAATTTGAAAATTAAATATGTCAAGATAAAGAAAGTGAGCAAATGCTCAAATAAACCCAGAACAGCTTTAAGTTTCATTTCATTTCAACTATTTTTCTTGTCCATTTGTGTGTTTTTTGAGCAATTTTGTGGTTTTGCTGATGTATTGTATATTTTTATTTTGTGTTTTTTTGATGCTGTTTAGTGTGTTTTTCTGTATTTTGTGTAATTTTGTTGACTTTTGCACATTTTTGGTGTCATTTTGTGTGTTTTTCTGTCATCTATTGTCATTTTTGTTGTTTGGTGTATTTTGTAGTGATCTTGTGTATTTTTCCTTCATTTAATGTGTCTTTGTTGTCATTTTAAGTATTTTTCTCTCTTAGGGCCTATACTACAAAGCTAGATAATTATATCCTGGATTAATCTCCGTTAGTGGGCTTCAACTAACCAAACATTCCCTGTCAGAGAGTAGCTGAACTACAAAGGTCGATAACAACACGCTAATTTAAGCCAAGTGTTTTCACGAAAGGAATGTATTCCATTAATCTATTAATAATCTTCTTTCCTAAACTCAGCTGTCAGATCTGCACCAACCAGGATCTTCTATCAATGGTCAGGTCGTTTTCTAAGAGATCTGATTGGTCAGGAGACTTTAGCACTCGCTAAGATCCTAGCCAGAACAAAACCTAATCCTGACCAGGCTAGTCGTTCAGCCTAAGTTACCGTGGTGATTTAGCTCCTTAAGACGTTAGCTTCGCAGGACAGCACACACTAATTTAATCCTGGAAGTTAGCGCAATGAGATAATCAAGCTTCGTAGTACAGTCCCTTTGTGTGTGTATTTTAGGTGTCATTTTGTGTTGTTTGTTTCTTTTATTATTCAGTATATTTTTCTCTTATTTTGTGTGTTTTTGTTGTTGTTTTGTGAGTTCCTGGTGAAATTTAGTATGATTATCACTTTTAACTAAAAGTGAACATTATAAAATATTTTTATTTGTCAGTTTCCTTCTCTCTCTCTCTCTCTCTATATATATATATATATATATATATATATATATATATATGCGATGGCACTACAGGGGTAATATATATATATATATATATATATATAGTACCCCTGTAGTGCCATCGCATACCCCCATTTGAGAAACACTGGATTAGATGATTTATGGAAATTCAATTTTGGTTAACTTGCAGCAGGAATAAAGACAAGGCCTTCAAAGGAGCGTGTTTTTTTCTCCTATTCGGATTGGATCATCTCATTCATAGAAGTATGTGGGGAATACTAATCCAGAAGCAGATTAGGTCTGTGGGGAGAGTTGGAATACGTGTCCTTTCAATGATGTGTATGGGTTTAAAAGGAGCTGCACAGGACTCTAATCAATGCTTGGATTTCTCTGAAATCTCTCTGTGAGCGATGAGCAATGTTTACTCTAGAATCTCCCTCCAATCTAAGCTCCTCGGCCCAGCTGTCAACACAAGGCAGAAAAAAAGAGAAATAAAGCATTTGTTTGTTGGATTTATTCCCACAAACTCTCTGTTTTTCAGCTGAAACTTAATGTTTGAAACGTCCCTAAATAACGCTGTATCAGAGGAAGGACAAATCTTATATTACATATAAAACAGACAACATTCAGTCGAGCTGCATCAGTCATTTGAAAGGGGACATGTTATGAAAAATCTACTTTTGCTGTTTTTTTGATCTGCTAAATGCTCTAAAAATTTACTAAATGATAGAGGTGGTGGGGCCGTGTGACATCATCAATCACATGATTTCAAGATGGAGGAACACAGGGCGAAAACTGTTTTATAATAGATCTACTAATAAGGACATTTTATAGGTTTTAGGACATATTTGTAAAAATATCCCTTTAAATCTTTTATGTCTTTGCTAAGTTTAAGTCATCAATTCCTTAACTTTTCAAGCTTTATATTTCTTTATCAAACAGGAAGTGACGCCCATAATATAGAAGTAATGAACTCAGGAATAAGGTGGAGAGGGAATAAGCCGTAATATTAAGTTCAGGATGATGAAGAAACTGGGGAACGGTGATTAATTTGAGGGATTTTGTTCACAATACAAAATAAAATTGAAAATAAATTCTCACATCTCTGAAAGTAAAGAATAATATGACCAGGATATGGTTGAATTAGAAATAAGGAGAAATGATTGGTGTGAACATCTGACCTTGAGCTTGTACTCCTTCTCCTTGGTGACCTTGGTGAGCAGCTTGGCTTTCTGCCGCGTCAGCGCCTCGATCAGCGAGTCGCACTGAGCCACGAGGCAGGCCTCAAACTCCACTCCATTCTCCTGGAAGAAAAAAGTTAAAAAAAAGAAAGAATAACTTGTGTGCTCGTTATTCCAATGCTGCTCAGCACTGTCAAAATAAAAGCCACTGTCCACTTTCTCCCCTCAACGAATCCACCAATGACTTGTAAGAATGAATAAAGGAACACGTCCACACTTTAAATAAGAAAGAATTTTACCAAAGTTTAATGATTGAACTTAAAGAAAACATAAGTAAATACACAAAACAACAACAAAGAGACACAAAATTACTCTAAAAAGAAAATAGATAACAACAAAAAAGGACTTCAAAAACAACAAAAATACAAATAATGGGCATGACAAATGGTGAATGTGGTTAAATTGGCTAAAATAATCATGAAATACGGTTATAAAAAGAGGTTAAAAGTGACAATAATGGGTCAACAAATGTGACATTAGGTGGAAAAGTGGTGGAAAGGGTTTATAAGTGCTGAACATGTTTTGAAAAGGTAAAAAAGTGCATTAAAAGGAGCAAAAATATGATGAAAATGGTTAAAATATGGTGAGTTTGGTGTAGCTGCAGAAAAAGGGTAAAAATGAGCAAAAATGAGCTGAAATTGTTCAAAAATCATTTTCAGTTACTTGAAGGCATCTGGTGACCTTCAATGAGCATAAAAAGCTGTAAACAGACAAATATGCAGACATGGAGCAGTGAGGAGGAGCAGGAATGCAGTGAAACGTCATTTATCAGGGGCAACACGTCAAGAACTGGAGACCGCCCCTCAGCATGCTCTGATTGGCTGAGTCCATGAACGATTGGCACATCTGGGCACATGTTTTTAATTTAGAAGCAATTTATCTGTGGAATCTTAAAAAAAAAACTGTGAATTTCTTGGAAAGCCACAGTTTAACGTTAGTGAGTTTTAGTTCTGAAAATACGGAAATACTTTACGATTCACTCATTTGGAAAAACACAATATAAAAACAACCTCTACAGTGAACATTCTCCTGTTAAATCAAAACTTGAGATATTTAAAGATATTGTTTATTATAAAATAACACAGATAATGTTCGAAGAGATCAATTTATATTTAATTTACCAAAAGCAAGATTAGAAGTTAAACAAAGATGTCTGTTCTAGGGGTTAAATTGTGGAATAATGTTGATAAAGAAATAAAAATAAGTGACACTATTTAATCTCAAAAAGAAAATGTCACAATATATTTTAGAGAGTTATTTAAAGCAGTATGTTCAGTATGGTTATGTTCAATATACATAAAAGAAAGTACATGAGTATATATATATATATATTGCATTATTTGAAAAAAGGCAACCAAAATGTACTTGTTAAATGCTTGCATTTCTTGTGTGTATTATTTAAAAAGGTAACATGAATCATTTTTGTTGGACAAATCAGCATTTTGGCTTCTGCCTGTTTCAGTCTTGTTATATATTTTTGATTGAAATTCTTGTTTGAATATTTTTTTTCTTAGACTGAAACAAACAAATAAACTGAAACTGAAATTCAAACCTGAGAAATCTCCAAACCTAAGATAAATAAATCTCCACAGAGCCTCACCTGGATCTGCTGGAGCAAGTTCTTCAGCAGCACCAGGAACTCCTTGGCATCCTTCGCTTTGTCGGAGATGCCGTTCAAAGCCTGCGAGAGCTGGCACTGGAAACACACACACACACACACACAAGTTAGAAAAGCTCAAAGACACAACACTAAAACACTGCAGCAATAAACATGGATAATAATAATAATAATAATGGCCGACTTAAGCATTAATACAGGAAATAAAGGGTTTATAGGTTTTTAGAGACATTTTGTGTGTTTTTGTTTTCATTCTTTGGAATCTTCTTGATATTTTGTTTATTTTCATGGTTGTTTTGTCTTCTGTTGTTGTCATTCTGTCTATTTTTGGAGAAATTTTTCATGCATTTGTTGTCATTTGTGTATTTCTTTTGCTTTGTGTACTTTTGTTGCCATTTTGCTTTTTTTTCAAGTTTATTTTTCCAGTCATTTTATTTCACTATCAGTTTTTTTCTGTTGTTTTGTCTATTATCAGAGTCATTTCGTGTGTTTTTGTTTTTTTTGTTTTTTTAGTTGTGTTTCGTATTCTTTCCAAATGTTGTCATTTTCTCATGGAAACACAATTTTTTTTAAATCAATTTCAGGTAACAAAGTTCACTCAAACAAAAATAAATCCTTTCACAGAGATGGTGGCCAAATGTTTTTTTTTGTTTTTTTTGTATTAATTTAAATAAACTAAAAATATAAAAAGATACACTTACGTTTATGTATCTACTGTAAAAATGTAAGCATACACAAAGAAACCAAATGTGTGAATTGATATAATCATACAAACAAACTCTGTGAAATATAAATGTGATAAACCTGCCTGTTAAAAACTAAAAACACCCCGAAAGATGCGAATTATGATATCCAGCGGATCCATAATTAAGTGTGTGTGTGTGTGTGTGTGTGTGTGCATCAGTCACTGGCAAATAAGAAAGGACAGGACAAAGGAAATACACACTGTAATGAATCTGCCGCACCCACATTTCCCACCTGCTTTGACTCCTCCCCCTGATTTCGCCCCCACCCCCCTTAACGACACACACACACACAAAGATGGTTCTTACAGTAATGGCCTCACTTCACTCCTTTATCAATTTTGTGTTTTGTTTTGTATCATTTCATTTTCTCTCATTTCATGTGGTTTTGGGATCATTTTGTGTTTTTTTGTTGTCGTTTTCTTTCATTTCATGTGTTTATTATTCATTTTGTGTGTTTTTGCAGTCATTTTGTATGCTCTCTTTTTATGCGTTTGTGTCATTTTCTATTTTTTTGTCCATGTTTTGTATTTTTGGACTCGTTCTAGTCATTTTGAGTATTTTTGTTGTAATTTGGTATGCTTTTCTCTTGTTTAATATGTTTTCTTTTTTGATGCATTTGTGTCATTTTGTATTTTTTTTATTTTTGTTTTGTGTTTTTGGAGTTGTGTATGTTGTCATTTTGTATAAATTTCTTATGTTTAATGTCATTTTTTGTATTTTTGTCATCATTTTGTAAACCTGTCTTGTTTATTGTGTTTTTGTTGTCATTTTGTGTATTTTTGTTGTCATATTGTATAATTTCCTTATGTTTAATGTGTTGGGTTTTTGGAGTCATTTTGCGTGTTTTTTGGGGCATTTGATTCCATTCCTTGGTTGAACTCTTCCTGTGGCTCTTGTTTGGACCCTTTGTTGTGATTGACTCTACTTTCGCTCCTGAATTGGTGTAGAGGCTTTTATTTTGAAAATCTTGTTGTACTGCATGTCAAAAATGCACAGACAGTATTTTTTTGGGGGGAAAAAAGGATAAAAAATTTAATTTGCGATCACATATTTTAGACCAGTAATAATAGAAGCTCTTTGAATGCAAAGAAAGTCACGTACAGTAAAACTGTCATGTGACTTGTGCATTAATTATTCGTCTTGCAGATTCACACACAAATGCCTGTAAACTTTTTAATAAATGTCCTGTTTTGGACTCAAAGGACATTTTCTAATAATTGAAAGACATGTATAATTGTTAAATTGGTACATTTCTTATTTGCAAAACAAAACGCATTCGTTTGTGAGTGATGTTTTGTCATTTAAAACCACACTGAGTTTGTTTGTGAATCGTTGCGCGTGAGTAAAACATGTGTTTGTGATTTTAACTCCATAGATTTTACATTTCGGTATCTCTATTATGCATTCAACGTCTGGTTCACGGGTAAAAATGTGGCCGTGCATCTTCAAACTTAGTCCTTCAGATTCATTCAGTTCAACAAAAGCAGATGCAGACGGGACCCCCAGGAGAAGAGGGAATGTGCCAAGACAGCACCCCCGCCCCCCATGTGGGACATCCGTCATCCCCTTGTTAGCATCTTGGCCTGAGCACACAAACACACACACACAAACACACACAGGTCCAGATGGCCTCTTGGCGACGAGCAGCCAGGAGCTCCATACACGAGCAGGATTGATTTGTGAACCATGACCTCCACACGTCCCTCCTCTTGTGTGTGTGTGTAATGATGATGTGGGGAGGGGATTATACGTGCAGAGCACAGATTTAACCTCCAGACTGAACCTTGGAGAGAATGAGCGTCTGTAAGCTTCATATTGGATTTTCTTCTTCTTCTACTTTTCAGGGACATATTTTAGGAGCAAAAAAGGGTCATTTTGCATATTTTTGTTATTGTTTTGTGTATTTTTGTTATTGTTTTGTGTATTATTGTGTGTTTTGTGGAATCATTTTGTTTTTTTGGTTATGTTTTGTGAGGTTTTTTCGAGTCGTTTTGTGTTTATTTTCTATTTTTGTTAATGTTTTGTGTATTTTTGTTATCGCTTTGTGTACTATGTTACGAGTCTAGATTGGATTCATCTCCGTTAGCTGGCTTCTACCAAACATTCCCTGTCAGACAGCAGAGGTGTGTTCCATAAAGGAGGGTAAACAAACTCTGAGTCTATCCATAAACTCTGGGTCAACATACCCCGCGATGGGAAACTCTGTGTATCTGATTCCATTACAGCTGGTATGAAGTGGGTCAATATCAGTGGGTCAGTATGTAAACCTTGGGTTACTTACGTGCACGCGCGCGCGATATAAAGCCATCATCAATGGATTGAAGATCAGTCGAGCTGCCATGGCAACCACCCGGAAAATAGTGATGTATTTACCTTAATGGGTGAAATAAGCCGGTGTTTGAGGAATATGAACCTGTTCTAAAGGTGTGTTCAGTCTTCAGTGACTATAGTGGCTTAAATCATCCGTAATTAGTCACACTTTATGGTCGCTTCATCACTTTATTGCTTCAGTGACGTGACGAGCAGCGAATAATATGAATAAAATGTGTCTGAGGAGACGTGTCAGCAGCATAGGATGTCTGCATAGAGAGTCCTCCTGTTACACTGGATGTAAAGACAGTAAATGCCGCTTGATATTGCATCATTTATATTGATTTTTAATGTAATATTGCCCTAAAAAATGTCATAAAAACACTGAAGTGGGACGTGAACCCGGAACCCACCACTTCCACGCGCAGCATCACAACTCACTGCGCCATCATACCTTCAAAGAGCCGTGATCTACAGATTTAACTGTATAACAATATAAAACAACAATTGAGCCTTAAAAGTGGATTCATTTAAATGATCATCTCCTCCTTTATATTATCCACAGGTTTGTATTCAGGGAACTTTACGACAGACATCAGTAGATGTTTTAATGCAGATCAACCTCAACCTACATCCACAATGTTATAAATAAAACTACCATTTGCACAAAAAAATTAAAATAAAAACATAAATCAACACAACATTAGTAATGATGTGATCACGTCTGTGGTGTGTGATGTTACTAATGTTTCAGAGAAAAGTGTGAAGGTTCATTAATGTGTTCAGGTGGGCGGAGCCAGGTAGAAACCAAGGGTTTCTTTGATAAAACCTGCCAGTGACCAGGTTAAGTTCACGAACAATGTTACCATGGCAACATACTCAGAGAAGAACATACCTCGCGTTTAGGAATGAGGTACTCAGAGTTTCTCTCATTTCAGCCTGAACATACTCAGAGTTTGAACATAACCCGCTTTATGGAATAAACCTCAGCTGTACTATGAACGTCGATCACCTATGATCATAACACGATAATTGAAGGTAGGTGATTACATCCTCGCTACGTCCGTGTGTACATGAAAGGGGTGGAGATTGCAGCGTCTGACCAATCAATGGAGAGAACTTTCAGACTGAGCGTCTTTACAATGAATGGAGGAACAGCTTATGATCTTAAACAAATATAATGCATATAAATCCATGACGACAGTGAAGAGAAACAGTGTTAGTGTATAATTCAGACCAAAAACAATCCTGTTGTTACAGAAAAGGCAGGAATGAGAGAACTCAGGCAGGAAGCTGCTGACAATGTTAATGTGCAAAAGTGCGAGATTATTTATGATGTTAATCCATTGGATGATAAATGGACAGCGCTCTGCAGTTAAACTTTATTACAGCACACACGTGTTTCTATTCAAGTAAACCTATTTATCACACACACGTGGATGAGAGCACATTGTGCATGTTCCTGCTGATGATGTCAGCCCCAGCGTATGAATGAATGAATGAATGAAATAATGATTTCAGCCATCCAGGCCTCATCAGCTGACTGTAAATCAGTTCATTCGATATAAATCTATATCTTTCCTAAAGGATGTCATCAGTAAATGAAATGATTAATTTATCATTAATAATCTTCTTTATAAACTCATCTGTCAGATCTGTACCAACCAGCATCATCTATCAATGGTCAGGTCGTTTTTTAAGAGGTCTGATTGGTCAGGAGGAGGGGCTTTAGGACTCGCTAACATCCAAGATAAAAGATATATATCTATATAATATATATATATATAATTTTTATTATTACTGATCTAAAATATGTGATTGCACATTTTATGATTGACTTTTACCTAGGGCTGGTCCATTAGGCCTAAAAATAAAATCATACAAAAAATTTGATTTACAATTTTTCCCAATTTTCCATAAACTTGTTAAAGAAAACAAAAAGTACAAATGACAGCGAAGTCTCAGAACAAATTTTGATTTTATTTTATCAAATGTAACAAATTTGATAAAATAAAATGCATTCTCATGCTTGAAGAAATCCCCGTCAAGAATAAAACCATGTTTTTACAAGTTTTTTGCCACTAAAATTGAAGTTGAAAAACGCTGCTTCACTCCTCTATTATTCATTTTTTTATTTGCTTAAGTTAAAAACTTTCAAGCTGGGTTTATTTAAATGTTAGAAGAAGTTAAAGAATGTGGGGTTTTTTTGGTGCTCCTCTTCCTCACTGCAGCTCTACAACTAGAGATGTCACAATACCAAAATGGGTAACCACGATACTATACCAGACAAAGTATCACGGTTCCAGGTAAAATCATGATACTGAAGCCTTTTTATATTATTATTATTATTATTTTTTATGAAGTGCAATGTATTTGTACAAGTTAGAAATACTAATTAATTACTTACAGTGTTGTTTGGTGCATGATAAGAGTACATGAACAAAAGCATATAAGCAATAAAAAAACTCATAAATGAAGTTAGTTAGAATTTATATGGTTGAAATTATAAAAAAGTTGTCATTCAGTTTCATTTGCACATCAATTTATGTTTAACTAATATAAATAATCAACTAAACTAAGAATAACAAATTCACTCTTTTTTTTCACTATTTGACAATAATGCTTTTTCTCCAACATAATAAACCATAGATGATAAAATACAATAAACAGGAACTGATTTCCTGAGAAAACTATATTTGTATGCATTTTATGGGTGACATCACTGGTGTTTTAGTTTATTTAGATTAGTTCTGCTCCACGGTTCCAAAGCAAAACCGTGTGTTATAGTCGAGCTGCTGCTTCAAAACTACAATCAAAACAAAGGTGAAAACAGTTCTCACGTGTGGTCTTCTGTGTTGTAGCCAATAATAAAAGGTTTGTTGTGTGTTTTTCCCAATAGACGTGACTATGTCACGTCTAATAAACCTTTTTTATAAAATCACCAATGCTTCGCCTGGACTCCATCACTCAACCAGAGCAATAAATCATGTCTCCAAAAGAGGTCAACCGCAAATTTTGCCGTAACACAAGATTCTGTCGAAGCGGAGCTGTCTTCAGTTCCTTCATGCCGGCAGAAACACACAAACAACCAATCAGCTAACAGACAAGCGGACCCAGCATGCGGAAACAGCCTATCATATCTACGTACGTCACCAGTAACAGGCAAACAGCCAATCATTCAGCAGCTGTGGAGTTTGGTTGCCATGTTGATACGTTTTCTAATGAATAGCATGCAGTGAGTTTAGACTGTGCAGTGAGAAGCCAGGAGGAAAGTAGAGGAAACTGGCACCGGTAGTATCGTAATCCACGGTAGTACCGTCGTGTATAATTTCTGGTATAGTAGGAACGGTACAATTTGGCACCGTGGGGTACCGTGGGCATCGTGAAACTATATCTACAACTGTAACAGAGCTGAAATATGACAGGTTTGCCCAGAAGGAAATGGACTCTCACGTTCGACTGAGTGGAGAAATAAAACAAAAGGGAAAAAGTAAAAAATAAAAAAAAGCCAACGTCACCTTTTTCTGCTTTTGTTCTCTTGCTGTAGTTGACCTTTTTAACTCCTCCAAACCACATCATCATGTATTTTACTCCTGCTCAATAACTCATTATATTATTATTACAGGAGCATTTAGTCATTGGATGACATTTACAGAGGAGAAAAAAAAAGAAAAAAAAAACATCTTCATATCTTTGTCTACACTTAGTGATCGTCAATAAAACTCATTTTTCATACAAATGTGTGCTTTTATATTTTTAAAACATACCACAAGAAACCGTGTACCCTTCGTTCTTTGGTTATTCCATTTTTAAACCAAATCAAAATTAGGCAAGACCTGTATTCACAGGGCAAATAAGTATTTGGCAATTGAAAAAATTTGGCAAAAATAACAACCTGTATCTGGATTTGTTGACATGTTTGTTCTTTTACTAATTAAATTTAAAGTAATAATTCAGGAAAAACACAAGACTTACCTTGACCTTAAATATGACCTTGAGCAAAGATCAAATTCTTCAGTAATGTCTACAATGGATGGATGGTTGGCTTTAAATAGAGATTTATCTGGGCTAAAAAAAATAAATAAAAAAAGATCCTGGTATTTTATTTTGAAACTGCTGCTCACCTCTAACAGCAATATTTCTTCTTTACATTAAAAATAATACTTTTCTGTAGTGTTTCCCTTGTTAAGCTGTTCAGTCTCTCCCTCGTACTGTATATTATATCAAATTAAACTCTGGGTTTGTAGCGCCTTCATGAATAATAAAGACATTGTTTGAAGGTGCATGGTCTCCTGTGCAGAGCTTTGAGAGGAAACGAGCTGAAATCCTTTGTAGGTGTAAAGAAGCTTGTGGTGGGAGCGGATGAGGAGGCGAGCAGGAGCGGAGGACGACTGTTCTCTGAGTGTGAGATCCTGATCCTGATCCAGCCGCCTCCGCTCCGTGCGTCACAGTCCGTGCGTTGGATGACAGCCATTCACAGCTAATGCACGAGTAGCTTCATCACTTCATCATCGTCATTACAGAGAACACATTCACGCTTTAAACTGCATCGTTACTGTAATTGTGATCACATTCTGGCTGACAGGTGAAGCAATGGCTAGACCAGTGTTTCTCTAATGTGGGTACGTGTACCCCTAAGGGTACGCAATGGCACTACAGGGGGTATTTGAGAGGGAGTGAGTGGAAAATATGGGGTTTTATAATGTTTATTTTTAGTTCAAAATGATAGTTACACAAAATATTACCAGCAACTCACAAAATGACAACAAAAACACACTAAATATATATATATAATATTTACTGAGTAATTAAAAGAACAGAGAAACAACAACAAAACACACAAAATGACACCAAAAACACACACACTGTGATAGAATAATTTTAATAATACCAATAACACACAAAAACAAAAACAAAGACACACTAAATGAGAGAAAAATACACAAGATCACCACAAAATACACAAAAAAATTAAAAACAGCCAAACGACACCAAAAACAATATAACAATTCAGATAATATGAACAGAAACACACAAAAAAGGTTACGTTTTATACTGAATAATAAAAAGAACAGACAAACAACAACAAAAAACACAAAATGATGAGAGAAATGATAAGAACATGAACAGTCTTGGTCCCACATCAGGAGCGAAATGACGGGAAATAAAAGACACCAAAAATGCACTTTGGGGTGATTTTAGGCCCAAGATTTTGGTAGCCTGAATTTTTGGTGAATCACCACATATTATAGTGATTCCCAGGAGGAAAATCCCCCAGAGACGGCAGATTAAAAACAATTCTGTTACGTGAAGGAGATAAAACAGCACCAACCGTTTATTTAAGACGAGCAGGAATTAATAATAAACCTCGAGAGCACTTGTGTCGAACTCAAGGCCCAGGGGCCAAATCTGGCCCTTCAGAACATCCAATTTGCCCACAGGAGACAGTAAAAATTACAGAATTATTCACTACACACCCTCAACTACATGTTCATTCACTAGTACCATATTTTCCCATTAAACAGGTGGTTAATGTGTTTGGAAGAGAAACACACAGACATGACACATATTTGGAATCATTTTAGAGTTTAACGTCTGTGTATTTTTTGTTGTCGATTTGTGTGTTTTTCTGTCATTATGGGTGTTTTTGTTGATCTTTTGTATGTTTTTGTGGTTGTTTTGTGTCTTTATGCGTATTTGTGGAGCATTTAGCATATTTTTGTTCTTCTTTAGTGAGTTTTTGGAGTCATTCTATGTATTTTTGTGGCCAATATGTTGAATTGTTTTGTACAACTAGAGTCATTTTGTGTATTTTTGTGTCTTATTGTGTGTTTTTGGAATCATTTTGTGTTGTTGGCCACGCCATGTCAGGAGATCAAAGTAAATTTCCTTAAAAAAGATGTTTGTATAAATTGACTTGCTGGAATTATTTCTTAATCTCTATTAACAATTGTTCTTAAAATCTGTAAAATAATGTATGAAAACTGCTCTGAAACTGATGTTCGGTGCGTTACCAAACAATAGCTTTAAAATAAAACAAAAACAACAACTTGAGGCTTTAGTGATGTGCACATCTGTGCTTTAGCAGAACAATCACTGTATCGCTCTCTGGGTCCTTCCAGCCAGATGTTTTTGCAGTATTATCGTTTCACATCTGCCAAAGGTCAAAAACAATCTCCCGTCCCCTTTTTGCTCCTCTTCCTTCTGTCATCCAGTGCGTCCTGGGCATCCCAATCCTGTTCAAAGCCCCTGAACCAACACACACATTGTGAATCTAACACTATTTATGTCTTTGAGCTCTGGAATGATACAATATTAAGTGAAATACTTCATGATATTTCAGAGTTCAGAGCCTCAAATTAACAGAAAGACTCCTCGTAGACAATTGCAACAAGCTTCAGATTTTCCCTGACCGCAGAAAACTGAATTTATGTTTTGAAACGACACGGAAAAAGCTATCTTACCGTGTTTTTCTTTCTCTTTATTTAAAATCTTGCTCCAATGTGACAAAGAAATGCGTCGCGTGCATGTTTCAGGACAATATCAAGCCTTTAAAAACGGTGGCTGAATGTCAAGAAGTGCCACGTGTTACGGTTTGTCTCGCAATCATGTTATCCTGTGACTGGCAATGAATGCAGAGCTTCATGTGAAGTGTGTTTTTAATGTGTTGTAATAAACAAGCTGTTAATTTGAATCTGAAAAGGCACAAATAGAAGTTTAGCTGATGGTGTACTAGCTGAACTGGTGATCGGTTTACCTGGTGACACATCAAAGCAGAAGCATTTTTAACAAGGCATGACCTGCATTCACAAGGCGAATACGTATTTGGCAATTTGAAAAAAAAATGGCAAAAATAACAACCTGTATCTGGATTTGTTGATGAGTTTGTTCTTTTTACTAATTAAATTGAAAGTAATAATGCAGGAAAAACAGAAGACTGACCTTGACCTTAAATATGACCTTGAGCAAAGATCATGGTCACACATTGAAAGGAAATGTTGTTCAATGGTACCAGTCTGAGCACGTGGCCAAGTTATAGTGAAAGATGAACTTTGACCCCAACAGATCTTTTTACTGGTAGGTCGTACAGCTTCAGTACAATTAAATAAAATACTCCACTTGAGACAAACTTTTCATAAATGTAAGCATCAATCTTGTATGATAAATATTCATAGAGACATGGAACATTTTGTTTTTTGACACAACAAGTTCCATGACAAAGGAGTTGCGGAAGAAAAATAATAAGAACTCCTATGATAACAATGTATTTGGCGATTTTTAATTGCCAAATACAATTACACAGTTATACAGGATTTTGTGCAAAACAAGAGGGTGATTCTCAGTTGGTGGAAATTAAAAGTTTCACAAAGAATGTTGTGGGATCAAATCATACATTTAAACAACGGTGTCTACAACGGAGATTGTAAAGCTCTGTAAAGCTCTTACTCTTACATGAAATCAGCAAAAAGCATTTAAATGTAAAACTAATCACAGTAGTCGACTCTATTTAGCATGTTTGGTATGATTTCAGGAAGTTTAAAATCCTTTCTTTTTTAAAAAAAAAATGTTCATTAATGAACTTTGTCTTGTTGCAGAATGTGACAGAAACCAGAGACAGCATGTTCAGGTTCACTTTTTTTATCTTCCACTCCACAATGAAGCCCCCCCCCCACCACCACCACCACCCCCACCCTCGGGCAGCTCATTCCTCTCCTCATTCCTTTGACAAACCGTGGAGAGAATCAGCAGCTCCCAGCATGCATTGTTTTAATACCCTGACATTTTTTCATGGAGCGTTTCTTCTGGGAACGAGGCAACAAATGTGCAGCAGAGCAGTAAAGATCAATAATTGATCAGGGCATCACCATATATTAATATCTACTCAGAGGATCAGCATTAAACATGTAGGGCTAGGGCTGGGCGATATGGACCATAACTCATATCACAATATTTTTTCTCAAAATGGCGATATACAACATAAATCTTGATTTTTTAACTCAAAACGCAAAATTATCTCTACAATGGATAGATGGTTGGCTTTAAATAGAGATGTATCTGGGCTAAAAAATAAATCAAGATCCTGGTATTTTATTTAGAAACTGCTGTTCACTGTCATTTTCTATATCGCCAAAATAGAAAAGTTGATCAATCTTGAATCACAATATATTGCCCAGCTCGAGCTCGGGCTCTATAATTTCCACGTTAACGGAATCACGGGTGTGACAAATGAAAACGGAATCCACTGTTGAATGTGGAAATGAACAGAATGTGGATGAAACGCCGTCACCGTGAGGCAAAGAAAGTTTATTTAATGAGAAGATGCTTTTGGGGAGCGCTCATTAGGTGGTTTTCTTTTTATATTACTATTTATTTTATTTCCTCACAGGAGTCAAAAACAAATATTTTCTGAGACAATCAATTTATATATATATATATATATATATATATATATATATATATATATATATATATAATTTGGAGAAAAAAAATAATGGATTTTATAAGGCCATATATGTGCAAATAAGAGAAACTTAAACACGTTGTACTCTGCGATTGAGCGTTTATTGATCTGAAAGCAGTCCTTGTAACCATGGCAACGCTGTATATTGTTTCACCGTGGTGGGACGTTCATGCACTCAGAAGTCTGGCATCAGCACACACTTCTCCGCTTTCCAAAAATAGATCACACACACTCACACACAATGGGTTTACTACAGCGACACACACACACTACTCCTGGAGGGTGTGTGTGTGTGTGTGTGTGTGGGTGTTTGTGTGTGTGTGTTATGGTCAGAGAAGAGGACGGTGCATTAACCTACATGTGCTTTGCAGCGTAGATGCTGTTTTTGTTTTTTTTTTACACCAAAACATGAATCAAATGTTAAAGGGATAGTTCGCCTATTTAAGACATGACGTTGTATGCAATCCTCACCAGCACTATAGTGCATACACATTGTGTATGGCTGAGACAGCTTTGGCTGGTTGCCGTCGGCGGAGTCAGACATGTTGTCCGCGAGTCGCGCTATCAACAGCTGATGGGATTAGGCGCACCGATGACGTTGACGGCAGCGCGGATTGATGGAAACGGAAGAGAAAATAGTGCCGATTAAAACTGGAGGTATGAATTTTTTTTATGGGCGGTTTTGTGATGTAAATGAATCAAGCTTTCAAACGCATATCTTTTTTTCTATTAAAAACGCACAGTTTTGTGGCCCCGGAAACTAACCGGGACTACTTTCTTGACCAACTTCAAATGGCCAGAACTCGGACCAGGGAGGTGACCACTGAGTGAAACAATGTGTATGCACTATAGTGCTGGTGAGGATCGCATACAACGTCATGTCTTAAATAGGCGAACTATCCCTTTAAAATTAGAGTTGTGTAATGGTCTGACCGTTTTTATAAACATTAATTCCAATCACGTATTGGTCAATAACAAAAAAAAATATCACCTAAATATTTTCTTATGCTGGATTAATTTAAAGGTGAATTTTGAACGTAACCTTGGGCTGGACAATATATGAAGATTTGAAATTTAACGAGAATTACTGACATTTGAAAAAATAAAAAAGTGTTGTCGAGGCTTTGATTCCGTTTCAAAATTTCTCCAATTCCATTTATTTATTCCTGCGTCACTTCACACTTTTCCACTTCTTTTTAGTTTCATCAACTTTCCATGTTTAGCTGACTTTACTGGCTTTTAAACTTGCTGAAATCATACCAAACATGATGAATAAATAAGGTTAATCATTTTATATTTATAAGCTTCACCAGAGTTTCAACTCTCATCATTTCATCTAATTATGTATTTATTAATCAAACAATACGTTGATATATCTCAACTTTTAACTTTTTCACGATAATCTTGGGAAGATTGATTATTTAAAAAAAAATAATCACGATTATTTTAGTCATAACTGAAATCACAATTATTCAAGCGATTATTTGTCAACCAAAATGTTATTTACTTTTTGTACAAAACAATGTCAAATAATCCCCGTTTGTCAGACTACAACAATTTGCTTAGAAAACTATTTAAAAACATCTATAGATCATAATAATAAAACCAGCGAGTGATAACATATTTTAAACAATCATATTTGGTAATTAAGTGAAATAAATAGTATTTAATGCAGTGGTTCTCAACCTTTTTTGGATCGTGACCCCATTTTGATGTATATAATTTCTGGTGACCCCGACAACATTTTTTTCCTAGAATAAGTTTTTGATGCAAATTAGTTGAACTAGATTTATACTTACTTTTAAGATTGTGCGTTGTTTAAAAATCTCTTTTAATATTTCCATAAATTTCAGGCGACCCCCATTTAAACTAAACTAAATATTAATAATCAGTCTTTCTTGTGTGCCAAGCTTTATTCTTTGTAGATATCTGAAATAAAATAAAGGTAAAATTTAATTCAATTTGAATTTTGGTTAATTGCACAGTTTTACGATACATAATCTAAAAACAATCAAGTAAACGAGAGGCACAGATCAATAAATCTGACATTCCTGCTGCTCTTCAGAGTTGAACTAACTTTATCCTACGATCCAATAAACTGGAAGCAACTTCATCATCATCCTGAAAATGTTTAATCGTGTGGGCGAAAAGAGAAGAAGCAGCGAGACAGAATGTTCCCTGTGAATATCAAACCATGTCCTGTAAAATGATCCGACACCTAAGAAGGATTTCAGAGGCTTTGGGAGGAGAATGGAGCAGATTTATTAACGTCACACAGAGGGAAAGACGACAGATATCAGAAAACATGAGGCTAATCTATGGATTAACGTCACTCTCCAGAATCAAACGACTGGAGTTCCTCCTCAGCTAACGGTTTAGAAAAAACTGTTCATTCACGCTTTGGTTGAGGCACATGTGAAATGCACTGAAGTGGTTGCCTAGCAACAGGGCATGCAATCACCTGTATTTAAAAAGATACACAGGATCACTGACCGAGGTTACCCCTGGTGAAGGAAAACACCAACCTTCCACGGCCAATTCGGCCTCAAGCCAAAAACAAACCACATACAGTATTTGGACTCTGGGGAATAAAACGCATCCGCTGGTGCCACAAAATAAGCAATTTTTTGCACCGTGATTCGCCTCTAGCGGGTGCAGTTCTAACTCTACCCGGGGGGGATTCACATATTCAGACTGAGGCGGACCACACCTTTCTGCTGACACCTCTTTTGGCCCAATCCGAGCATTGTTTGGTTATATAATAACTATTGAATAGCAATGGTGGTCATATTGAATTTTTTAGTGGCCAACACTTTTTTCCAAAACAGTGGCCCTTTGACCGTTTCTGTGCCAAACTTCATGCTTTTACACCAAAGTGAACAACTCTCTTGAAATATGCAATTAATCTGCAGCACTAATATCAACTTTTCTAAATTGATGATATAGAAAATTACAATATTGCCCATTTTGATATATTTTTGTTTTATAGCTGTTATTTTGTATTAAAATACTTGTTTTAGGAACAAGTGTTATCACTACTTCTCAGTACAACATAAAAAGCTCAGTTAGATGATCACTGGTGCGTCATAACCCAGAACTCACTCACAAGTGCTGTCCCTTAATATTAAAACCAATATTCTATTAAAGTACTCACATCCTTATTACATACATTACATAGAAGTCTTTCTATAAGACACATTATTTTGAAATAATGCCCATGGGAGACTTCTGTCCCTGCAGCGCTCCCAACATCACACACTAACATACTACACACTCAATGAGTATATACTGTCTACTATATACTACAGTATGATTAGGATGATGAGCGTTCCCACTGAATACACTTCCAACACATTTCATTCACACATTTCACTCATTTTCAGAGACCATCCATTGTGCTACTGACTAAACTTCCTGTTAACTTCAAAATAAGAGCCCTTTTTACTAGAGATCTAAAAAAACGAAAAAAAAAAAAAACTAATGAAAGACAAGAAGAGATGCTTTTATTTTGAAAAGGGGATGTTTGATTATTAGCTTGAAGTTGGTCCCGGGACCATTTTACATTCCGCTCACAATGCATCATGGGACGGATGAGTATAGTTGACTAGTGTGCACACCGTGCATACTTAAAAAATGTCCACATATAGTATACATCCTGATATTTCTCACGTACCCAATCTTTTCAACCTTTAATATTTTTTTGACCATCAAAGTGAAATCTGACAATTTTTCCACAACATATCCAACGACCTCTCATGCAGAAGATGAAAAAAATACAGTTAATGGTCAAACAAAATACATTCAGGTCTTTAAATTAAAAAGAACAGTAGCGCTGGGCGATATGGGCCAAACCTTCTAAAAATGTATATATACGACATACGTACGTAAATGTTGATATTTTTAACTCAATAAAGTCTGATCAGAAAGACAATTCTGGGTTATATTTGCTGATGCAAAATGCCACACAGACACATTTATTAACCAACAGCTGATCAATATTTGCCACTTGAGTCTTTTTCTCTTCTAAGGGACAGCACGTGTGAGTGAGTTCTATAGAAAGGCTTTTTAAATCCATCTAACTGAGCTTTTCATGCTGTTCTGAGAAGTAACGAAAGCAACAACTCTTAAAACAAGTATCTTAATACAAAATTAATCACAAAATATGTGTCTCAGAAATATGGAAAAAGTGTAAAGAATAAATACTTGTATGATGTGATGTGTACAAATAAAAACAAGTAATAAAAAAAAATCTTGATATATAGGTGATATTTTCATTTTCTTTATCGCCAAAATAGAAAACTCGATGTATCTTGAATCTCGATATATTGCCCAGCTCTAAAGAACAGTTGTGTGTTTCTCTTTCTACAATAAAAATAAACTTTGCCGTCGTGCCGTGCTGAATCATGACTGTGTGATCCAATGATCCTCGGAGCAATGAGTCGGCAAAATGTGAAGAAGGTGACATCATTAAACTGTCGTTCAGAGTAAATCTAGTCTAGTTTCCCCTGCAGAGGAAATACACCAACACTAACGCTAATTACATTTCCTCCATCGTTAACACTGAAATACAAGTGGGATGTGTCCCAATAACAGACTGAGATGATGGTGCAGAGGCAGCGCTAGCAGCGCTAGCAGCCAGGTTTGGGCTCAATTATAATTATAATTGCCTAATTGATTACAATTATGACTCAGTTATAAATCTCGTAATCGTAATTAAATTGTAATTGAGTTTAGATAACTGACTTTATAAATGTAAATGTCATGAAAATTCTATAAAAATTGTCAATTATAATTTAACGCTAACCAAATCAAACCATGTTACTAGGGATGTAACGATTCACTCAACTCCCGATACGATTCGATTCACGATACTGGGTTCACGATACGATTTTCTCACGATTTATTTTACAAAATGGGACTGTAGACAAATGATGACTGAAAAATATTCCTTTTTTTGGGGGGAAAATACTGTACTATTTTATTTTTCATTGTCAAAAGAATCCCTTGATAAACTATTCAAAACAATGCAATTGAACTAAAAATAAATCTTGAATGAAATAAATAAAGGAATAATACAAATGAAGAAGAAGCCTATTAATTTAAATTCTAGTTCAATTCAAAACTACATAATAGTTCTTTTTCTTTTTAAAAGTGCAACTGAAAATGTATTTTGTGCCTTAACAATTGGACTTAAAAAAAAACAAAAAAAACAGTCATTTTACTGCGTTGACGTCAAATATTTGTTTGGACCAGCAGAGGGCGCTGGTAACCCAGTGGTCGGTTGGCATGCAGATATTCCACCAGTGAAGAAGAGATGCTATGCTAGCAGACAGAGCTAATAGGAAAACGTGACTTTTACAGATATTCACGTAATATTACAGATATTCTTTCGGTGCTAAAGATGTAAAGAATCATTTATGAGAATGTTTAACAGTAAATGGCGGCCAGAAAGAAAGTAGTAGCAGATTCCACCCGCCACGATTCAATTTTCAGCGCATCAATGTGAACCGTGGTACCTATGAATCGATTTTTAACTGCCTTATGATTAATCGTTACATCCCTACATGTTACAGTTTTACACATATATAGTTAACTATTATTAATGTTCCATATCAAGCTTTCCCACATTTTAAATCTAGGGGTATACTGACACAAAAAAGGCTCAGACGCTCACACCAAACATATTAAAACCAAAAACCTGCAGCACTAGCTGCTACTGCATCGCTGTATTATTAATATTTAACTGCAGAGCTACAGGGTCACACATAAAGGCGTGTGTGTGTGTGTGTGTGTGTGTGTGTGTGTGTGTGTGTATTTTCTGCCTGACTGATCAGAGGAAACTGGATCAGTGTGTCTTCCTCTTCATTCCCTCTGTAAAGGCTCGTCCGCTTCACTTATGCATATTTACGCCTTCAGAATGCGTGTGTGTGTGTGTGTGCGTGCGTGTGCGTGTGTGTGTGTGTGTGTTGGACCCAGCGATCACCCCTGGGGGGGCTCCTCCCTGATGCACTGTAATGTTTGATTTGCATTGAGGCCGTTGATGAAGACAATGATTCAAAGCATGATTTACATTTTACAGGAAAATAAAACGTAAAAAAGAAACTATTCTTGTGAACGCAGAAAAAAGGTGATAGTTGGAGCCTTTGCTGAGTCATAGCAGACGTCCTGGTTGGAATGGAATTTAAAGAATGAAGCATGTTAAGGAGCATAAATTACAGCCTGATGAAATGTGCACGTGACGCATCGATTGATGGGGAATCCTATAATCTTTAACCTTTAGGAGGAAGTGGAGGACTTATTAAAACTGACCGTGTGTGTGTGTGTGTTATGGACTACACACCAAACAACTCCACCAAAGGTAGAAAAGAAGCCTCACACACTCCATTCATTCATGTTTCATTGTAACATGTAACAATGTTTGGGGCGAAACCTTTATCTGATTGGTTCTCATCCACATGTGTTTTATTCAATGAGTCAATAACTGTGTTGGAAATGTCACACACTATGTACTACACACTCAATGAGTATAAACCAGACATAGGCAACTGGTGGCCCACAGAACAAATCCCCAAAAACTGTATTTAGAAGTTGAAAGGAATATAAAGCCCAACATAATACACAAAATAACTCTCAAAACACACAAATCGACACTAAGTGATCATCTAACTGAACTTTTAATGCTGTTCTGAGAAGTAACGAAAGCAGCGACTCCGAAGATTAATATTTTTTTTTTACACAAAATAAGCTATGAAATGAAAATACATCGATATAGGCGATATTGTAATTTTCTATATTGCAAAAATAAAAATTTGCAATATGTTGCTCAGGCCTACTCCAGAGACACAAAACTGTTTACAAAATTACACATAATGACAGGAAAACACAGAAAAACAACAACAAACTAAAAATGAAGAAAATGAGAGAAAAATACACAAAATTAAATAAATAACAAAAACACAAATAGACTCCGAAAACACACAGAATGATTACAAACTGACAAAACTATAAAGTCAAAAAAAGAAGTAGAATATCAACATGAGCTCACTTGACTGATAAAACTCACGTAGACACATTTTATGCCAACATCTCAGATGCTACCGACTAAACTTCCTGTTCACTTCAAAACGAGAGCCCTATTTACAAAATACTTTTAAAAACTAATGGAAGACAAGAAGAAGAGATGCTTTTATTTTGGTACTTGGGACAAAGGATGAAAACACAGAAAAACAACAAACTAATCAATGACACCAAAGATGAGACACAGTCCAGACACCAGGCTCTTATTTTGAAGTCAGATCCAATACAGGAAGTGGGACACTTATTAAATCAGTGCATGGATCGATCACATCGACATTCACGGGACTCGTTGAAGAATAAAGCTTTTCCTGAGCTCAGCATTAATTAAGGATGAAGATGACGAGGGCGGGGCTATCCGCCAAAATAAAAGTCACTCTGCTGTTCATCTTCCTCAACATGACTGACAGACAGCATATTATTACTAATCTCTCATTCATTGGTGACTTATCAACGCCTCCCACGGCTGCTGTGACGGGTGGTTCATGGCCCGTTAATGGGACGCAGCGGAAAGGTGGAGGGGCCGTGAATCAGAGACACACAGGACACGCTAAGACAAAAAGCGTGTGTGTGTGCGTGTGTGATAAATGATGAATGCACCGCCTGAAGGCTTCACACACATACAAACAAAATAAAAATACTAGATTAGTCCCAAACACCCACTTTGCAGAAGACTGGCACACAAATGTATTGTTTTCATTGATTCAGTCATATACCAAAATCCATGTACATTGGAAAAACGTTGAGATTAATTTATTACAGTCTCTAATTATTATTATTATTTTTTTATTATTTTTCAGTAATACCATTTTAGTCTTTTCCAGTGTTTATTAGGTCAACTATCCAAGCTCAACACAATGTCAGGGAGAACCTGCAAACTGCACAAAACTGCTCAATCGCAGCCAAGATTTGCAATATTTAACTTAATAGATGAGTAAGAAGCGTTTTTGACACATATTTAGGACAATTTAGTTTGTCGGGAATTAACATTAAAGTTGAGGAAGAAAGACAATAAATGTGCGTTTTAGGAAAATATTATACATTTTCACCTTTATTTCTCACTTAAACAGAAGATAGATGATATTTAGGTGTGCTGTTATGACTTCTGAAGCATTAAAAACTACAATTATAATTCATTTATGAGATAAAACTCAATTAATTCCTATAGCGCTTTTTTTGGCATGATTTTTGGACAAACTGAGGACAAAACCAGTCTTTACATGCACCCAACCCCCAACATAATGAATAGAACAGGTTCAGATGTATATTTTAGTGAAGAGTATAAGACATAATGCAAAGTGTAATTTATTCATTATAATTCTAACATTGTGACATTGTAACCTAATGGGGACGCACTTGAGTTGACCCCCGTCACTGATCCTTAAAACTGATGAAAGGGCTGTTTTAAAATATTAAATAAATCATAAATCACTTTAATCATCCTTTAATGAAACAGGCAGGAGGAAGGAGGGGGAGGGGGGGCTGGTTGATGCATTCAGCTGGAAAAATGCTGCGTTTTAACGCGATAATGTCACATAGTCAAAAAATAATATACAATCAGAATATGAGATAAATGAGTTCTGTGCTTTTCTCTCTTTAAAATCTGTCCTAAATGTGCTTTTTTGTACAAAAACCTAAGGCATAAATTCCAAAAAAATTGTATGCCTGATCTGAGAACAGAAATTGATTTTTTTCCCATTTTTATGCTTTACTATAGCCTTATCTCAGCAAAAAAAATCCTAAATATTTCAATTTTAAAGCCTTACTATAGTCGAATCTGAGAAAAAATCTAAATATTTCCATCTGTACACTTTACTGTAGTCTCAGTGCTGTATTTTTCTGTGTGGTACGTTAGGATGAAGGAGGAGTCGAGCTGACCTCCTCCTGTGCACATGTGGGCCAGAGGTGCACGAGACCACACTCCGCCCTTTCCAGGTGGTGACTCAGCGTTTATTCAATGCCCTACATACAGTCAATGGAGATTACTAGAGCAATGATCCATCCATCCATCCATCCATCATCCATCCATCCATCCTGTTAAAGCTTTTATCTGATTTCTAATGGTCCCAGATCCAAACTAAACTGCTTCTATCAAACATTGACTGCGCTTTAGTCCAGATGTGAATCCAGTTAGACGTTTATGTTAATTATAGCCTAAAATATTACTTTTCAACTTTCCCAAATTCATTCTTAGGGTACATACACACATTTCCCTTTTTTTCCCTTTCATCGGCTTTGCATTAGGTTTGTACGTCTTTTTGGAATAGACGATTTGATACACATCTAAATACACCGGTTACAATTCCATTCAAAAATAATATATTTGAAAAACTGAACGACTCGAAACGATTCGATGCCATGTAGAAACGATACAATTTGGAAAATTCTATTGCAAACATCTGTTGATAATATAGACATTATTCTTACATTTAAAAATTGTTTGTGTGTGCATACAGGAGTGTTTGTGTGTGTGCAGTGTTTGTGTGTGTGTGTGTGTGTGTGTGTGTCCACCACGAGTGTTTGTGTGAGTGCAACACAAGTGTTTGTGTGTGCATGCACGAGTGTTTGTGTGTGCAGTGTTTGTGTGTGTGTGTGTCCACCATGACCATGTTTGTGTGCGCGCAGAGTGTTGGTGTGTGTGCACCACGCGTGTTTGAGTGTGTGCAAAGACTGTATGTGTGTGCACCACAAGCGTTTGTGTGTATTTGCTCGCCAGTGTTTGTGTGTGTGTGACTTGCTGGGGCTTGTTTGTGCGTGAGAGACACTTTTATTTCAGTTTAATCAGCTTAAGCAGTTTTTAAAGTAGCTTTATAGATAAACTGTTTATTTAAAAAAAAAAAAAAAAAAAAATACTGATTCAATCGATTAATTTACTGACCGATTAAATAATCGTTAGTTGCAGACCGAGTGTGTGTGCGTGTGTGTGTACTCACTTTGTGTTGTTTCCACATCATGGGGAGGGTCTTCACCTCGTGCTTAGCGTGCTTTCCCTCCTCCAGACACTTCATGCACACCGGGGCCCTGCAGCTGCAGCAGTACATGCTGAAGTTCTCCGCCTCGTGGTCCAGACACGTCGCCGGTTTCCGAGCTGTGGCCGGCGGGCCCGGACCACCGGCTCCTTCGGCCCCCGCCGCCGCCGCCGCCTGGCTCTGGGGGGGCAGCAGGCGGTGTTTGGCCAGGGGGCCCCGGGACGGATGGCACCGCTGCTGGCAGGAGGAGCAGTAGTACACGTCGCACTGCTCGCACATCACCGTGGCGTCCACCGGGTTCCGGTCACACAGCTGGCACTTAATGGCACCGGAGGAAGAGGAGGAAGTAGTGGTGGTGGTATTAATGCTGGCGGCTCGGTTCTGCTGGTACCGAGACACGATGGCCTCCAGGAGCCGGTTCCTGGGGAAGCCCCGCAGACCCCGCTCGTCCAGGGACACGCTGCGGTGGCACAGCGGGCAGGTGAGCGAACAGTGGCGGTGAGGGTGCGGGACCAGCGCGGGGAAAACCCGCACCCCGTTGGGGGACTTGAGCTGACAGGGCGTGTAGGAGCCGTAGCCGCTGTCCGTCTCGCTGTACAGGCTCATCTTGTCCATGTCCAGGTAGTCGTAGTCCGAGCTGCCCGAGGCTCGGCTCGGCACCGGAGCGTCGCCCTCCGGGGTCTGCACCGTGATGTTCCGGGCGCACGGCAGGCACACGTTGTGGGAGCAGGGCAGCAGGACGGGCTCCTTGAACAGGGAGCCGCACACCGGGCACTTCAGCTCTTCCTCCATGGCTCCGGTGTCCGTGTTTTACCGGGAGGAGACGATGCTGCTGACCGCGGAAACGCCTCAGCACCGACTGACGAGGACAGCGACACACGGAGCTCTGCGCATGCGCGGCGAGGGGCGGGGCATGCGCTGTGATTTTTAGGTTAATTTATTAATTATTATAATATTGATAATAATTATAGTAAAATTAGTATTAATAATACTAATTCATGTAGTAATTATAATAATTAATATCAGGATAATAATTATATAATAATAATAATATTGGGGCCCTCAGGATCTCTAGTCACCAATGAGTTCTACTGAAAATCTGATTTACTTTGCAGGGTTCAAACTCACAAAGATAAATACATATATAAAGTTATAGTATTAAATTAACCATCTTCTTTCTGTTTTGCAGATCTGTTGTATGTTAAATTATGATGTATATGTCAGGAAAAATGTCTTGAAAGTGGAAAAAATGTACAGAAGAGGCACTGAAAATTTATGGAGAAATTGAAATAATGCAGCAAAAAAATGCATTAAAAGGAGCAAAAATATTGCAAAAAAATAGGTTAAAATATGGCAACTTTGGTGTAGTTGCAGAAAAAAGGGTAAAAATGTGCAAAAATGGGGTTACATTGTTCAAAAAATATTCATAGTTTCTCTGGAATATTTATTTTTATCTACAAACTGTTGAAACGTGTTTAATCTAAGCAAGACATTTGAACAAATATGTTAATAAATTGAATCTTGTTTTGTGTGGATTTTTGAGTTTTTGTAGTCGTTTTGTGTATATTCATAGTTATTTCTTGTATTTTTCTGTAATTGGTATGTTTTGTTTTTTTCTCATTATGTGTGATTTTGGAGTATATTGTTGTTTTGGAGTTATTGTGTATTTTTGTAGTTCGACCTTTTATTGTTTCATGTGTTATTGGAGTCTTTATGTATTTCTGTCATTTAGAGTATTTTTTTGGTTATTTTCTCTATTTCTAATTTTGGTTATTTTTAATATTTTTTGTAGGTAATTTGGAGGCAATGTGTAATATTGGATCATTTTGTCTCGTTTCCAGTTGTGTGAGTCTGATAGAAATGTTTCCCACACAGAAAGGTTCTACTTTAGATTTGTTAACCTCTGGGAAACAGTAAATACTGTACTTTTTACTGTATGTAATCTACCAAAGAAAGAGAAAGTGCTTAAAAGTCATTATTTATTTATTGATTTTGTCCAGTTAAAATTGTACGAGTGGATTTCTTTCTCAGTCATATGTTGTTAAAATGGACTTGTCACACTTAATAAAAAAAGAAAGAAGTGCTTCCATCCAGGGTTGGGACCAATTATAACTGTAATTGCATGATTGGTAATTAATTACAATTATGACATAATTGAATTGGGAAAATCTGTTGCAATCATGAAAAAATTCAATAAATAATAATTCAATAAAAACTTTCAATTACAATTTAATTAAAGACAAACCTGTGGAACCACGTTACAGTTCTATGGCTTACACATACGTAGTGATTTATTATTAAAATATGTTTTATATTAACTTTTTCTTTAGGATCATTGTACTATTTATGGGTATAGTGACAGAAAAAAGGCTCAGACACCCACACCAAATATATTAATACTAATATATTCATTGATTAGGAAGCCTAACAAGGTAACCAATAGATGAGAAACTAATTAGATGATAAATAATATCTATTAGTGTATTTTACAGCTGATTTAGGGCCAGTTAGCATTAGAGATGCTAACAGAAAGCTAACACAAGAAGAAAGTTAAGTTTTATGGATTTATTTATCAAAGGATCAGTAATTATGATTATTTCTAATAAAATTTTAGTAATTGAGAATGTATTTTTAATTTACTTTTGAGGGAAAAAAATAATTTCAATTGGAATTGGAAAAAATGCCGTCATCGTAATGGTAATTATGTTGTAACTGAGCCCAACCCTGCCTCTATAGATAAATCCTGTCCTGGAGCCATTTGTGTTTCTTTAAATCAATGAAGCTTAAGGCAGGTTTGAGGGAGTCAAAGTGCTTTAAATAGTCTTTTCTTTTTTTTAGTCACACCAGAGACGTGGTGCTCTCTGGGTTGACCCGCACCGGCCTGGTGCTCTTCCTCAGGTCCTGGAGCTGCTTGGCGGGTTTGCCCACGCCCTCCTCGAACCTGCGCTCCACCACGGGCAGCACGGTGTCGTGGAGGAAGCTGGCGTTCTGCACGATGAAGGCCTTCTTCTCCGGGTCCTGCTCGCAGCGCAGGCTGTAGTCCACGTGCTGCACGGCCACCAGGATGATCTCCCTCAGGCTCTCCAGCAGCACCATGTGCAGCTCGGGCAGGTAGAGCTTCAGGCCTTCCTCCAGGAAGCTCATCATCTGCTTGGTGAAGGCCACCAGCGTGTAGCTCAGGTTCACCCAGCAGTCGTCGCCCGTGTACGCATCGAAGCTGATGCTGCAGCCGCGCATTTCCTCCTGTGCAACACAAACATCAGCAAACATCTGTCCGTCAGGGTTGGGGTCAATTATAATTGTAATTGCGTAGTTGTTAATTACAATTAAAACAGCAACATTTTTTTTTAAATTACAATTAAATTCTAATTGAGTTCAGATATTTAATGAGGAGGCAGGAAGCATTGCTATAGCTAGGCTAATGCTAAGTTAGTGCTAATGCTAGGGTAATGCTAATGCTAGGCTAATGCTTTTGTTAGGCTAATGCTAGGTTTATGCTAACACTAAGCTAATGTTAATGCTAGGTTAATGTTAACGCTATGATAATGCTAACATTAGGGCAATGTTAATGTTAGGCTCATGCTAATGCCAGGTTTATGCTAATGTTAGGCTAATGCTAATGCCAGGCGAATGCTAATGCTAGGATAACGCTATGCATTCTCTTCAATGTAAATATTCTAGTTGACTTTGTAATTGCCATGAAAATTCGATAAAAATTGTGAACCAGTTTTATGTACAGTTCTACACATATGTAGTTAATAATTATTAAAATATGTTTCATATCAAATTTCCCATATTTGAAAAATATATATAAATCTAGGGGCATACTGACACAAACAAGGCTCAGACATCCACACCATAAATATTAAAACCTATATTTTCATAGATTAAAAAGCCTAAAGGTAACCAATAGATAAGAAATAAATTAGATGATTGACATTTGTTTTTAGTGTATTTTACAGCTGATTTAGGAACTGTTAACATTAGATATGCTAACAGAAAGCTAACACAAGAGGAAGGCTAACTTTTATTGGGTTATTTATTTCAGGCTCAGTAATTGTAATTAATTGTAAAAAAAAAAAAAAGTATTTTAATTGTAATTGGAAAAAAATGTTGGTCACTGTAATTGTAATTGAATTGAACATGGGTAACTGAAAACATAATTGAAACTAGAAAATGTAATTGAACCCAACCCTGTCAGCCTTTATCAATTACACCGGGAATAGAAGACAAAGAACTACGTCAGCAGTCGTAATCTCAGGTGTGCATTTAAATAAATGAAATGTTTCAAAATAAAACTTTTAACAAAGAAAAATGTATTTCCTGCAGCTCGCTCCTCTGCAGACAAATTTAACTACAGTACTGGCTTAATTATGATGTCATTGTAATTGATAAAACATGTTGCTGTTGTAATCATAATTTAATTGTAATTGAGTTAAGATAATTGACTTTATGATTGTAATTGTCATTAAAATTCTATAATAACTCAATTACAATTTAATTAAACCCAAACCTGGTAAAACACTTTACAGTTCTGTCTGACACATACGTAGTTAATAATTATTAAAGTATGTTTTATAGCAACTTTACTTGTCACTTCTTTTGAGGATCATTTTATCATTTAGAAAAAAATATATATATATTTACAGGTATACTGACAGAAAAACGCCCAAAACAAAAATATTATTACCAACATATTCATTGATTAGGAATCCTAACAAGGTAACCAATAGATGAGTAACTAATTAGATTATAGATCATATCTATTAGTGTATTTTACAGCTGATTTAAGACATGGGTCAAACTGACCCGTTAGCATTAGAGATGCTAACAGAAAGCTAACACAATGTTTAGTTAATTTTTTTTTAAATTAAAGGCACAGTAATTGTGATTCATTGTAATTGAACTTTATTAATTGCAGTACAAGCATAACTGTAATTCGCTTTCAGGGGAAAAATAAGAATTTTATTTTAGTTGTAATTGGAAATAATGTCAGTCACTGTAATCATAATTGAGTTGTACTTGAACATGAATAATTGAAGACGTAATTGTAATTGAAAGATGTAATTGAGCCCAACCCTACTGGCTTGTAATGGACAAGGAAGTAAATTCCATGATTTTAGTTCCTGGTCATGGAAAGAGAAAAGTGAAGCGGACAAAGACAACGTGGAACGAGACCCACTTTGAGTTTAGCCAGAGCCTCGGGGGTCATCAGGTTCATCCTCCTCCACATTTCCTCAGAGTTCCTGTGCTTGGTGGCTTCGATGATGATGTCCTTGTAGCTCAGCAGCGCCGCCTTCACGTCTTTGACCAGAAGCGACTGTAGGGTGAAGGTCAGGTCCAGGCCGATCTCCGTCAGCTGCTGGCAGTGCTCTTTGGCTACTTTCACACACTCGGCCGCCGTGGACAAGCTCTCCTTACTGTCAAACACCTGCACAGGGACGCACCTCCTGATCAGCTGCTTTCATTAGAATCACACATTTCTGCTTGGTTTCCCCCATTTTAAATAATAATAATTAATGTAAATGCACAAAATGACAGAAAAAAATATGACAAAAACACAAATTAACAGAGAAATACACAAAAAAACAACACAAACACTTCATAGGACAACAAAATACGTCACAAAAGGAGAAAAAAAAATGCACAATGGGGCAACACAAATAAACAAAACGACTCAAAAAAACATCCAAAATTACCAAAAAAAAATACACAAAAGAACAATAAAAATACTTAGGACAACAAAAAGGAACACTTAGAGAGGGAAAAATACACAATGGGACAGGCACATTTCTTAACAAAAAGCAGCACAATGTTTGCTCCAGTATTTCAATACAAAATAAGCGATAAAATTAAAAAAAATATCAATATAGGCATTATTGTAATTTTCTATATCGCCAAAATAGAACACATCTATTCAAAATAATACAATTATGAAACAAAAAAAGGTTGCAAAATTCAATAAAAGGAATAAAATTAAAGTTAAAAGTAGTTTGGATAATATTTCAGCATCATTTAAAGGTTTGTTCCAATTTTCAGCTAATTTCAAATACTGGTATTTACTTTATATTTTTTAATCTAAAAAGCTTATTAAACAACTATAAATCAGGCTGAATGTTTCACTCCAATAGAAAACAATAGGATGTTTACAGGCAGTGGGGCCGTGTGACATCATCAATCACATGATTTCAAGATGGAGTGAAGATGTCGACATGTGGAATCAATCAGCCTGTGTTTAGTTGAATCCACACCAAAGAGCTGCAGGACGTTACCTGCTTACTGAACGCATCCACGAACATGCGCACGGCCGAGCGCGACCACACCACGAAGGCGGAGTAGCAGCCCGTGTTCCCAGAGAAGTCCATCTCAAACTCCTTGGCGGTCTCCAGCAGGCTAGTGAAGAAGATGTTGCAGAGCTTGTGGATGTAGAGGAGCGTGGCCCCCTCGATGCGTAGCTGCCTGATGGCCGTCTGCACCGCGGCCGCACGGTTCTTCAGGAACAGATCGCAGGCTTTGGTGGACTGGCCTACGACACAAACCATAAACCATACGGAATGTTATTCCTCTTCTTCTGATGATGATGGTAGATAATCAAGTGTAACATCAGGCTAATAAAGACGCTGTTGGTCAGAGATTCTTTCCTTCAAAAATTGTTATTTTTCTATTTTAACAGAGATTACTTCTGATTGGCTCATTTAACGTTAAGTCCCGCCTTTTCACAGTAATTATCACCTCCTTTAAAATTCCTAATAAGATTAATTCTAGTTTGTATTGTCTCATTTTTATTTAATAGTTATGGAATTACTGTAGTTTAAACCAGGGGTTCTCAACCTTGGGGAGGGGGTCGCAAGATCCCTTTAAGAAACCAAGCCCCTTTTTGCTTATTTTTACCCTTTTTCAGCAACTTCCACCAAACTTTCCATATATTAACCTATTTTCATCACTTTTTCTTGCCATATTTTTGATCCTTTTAATGTATTTTTGCTACATTTCTCCATTTCTGACACTTCTACATCACATTTCAATGACTTTTCTACACATTTTTTCCACTTTCCAGACATATTCAGCACTAATAAACCCTTTCTACCACTTTTCCACCTAATGTCACATATGTTGACCCATTATTGTCACTTTTAACCTCTTTTCACCATATTTTATGATTATTTTTGCCAATTTAACAACATTCACAATTTGTCATGCCCATTATTTGCCAGTTTAAAGTAATTGTTCCTACTTTTTCGATTAAATTACCCAACCCCTCCTCACCCCACTTATAAACCAATTTAAACCCCTTTTTTTTTTTTTACCACTTTTTGCGTCCGCTTTTAGCCATTAATTTACACTGAGAAGTGGTCGCGAGATAATTTTGAACAATTTGAGCTAATTTTTTTACCCTTTTTCTGCAACTACACTAAACTTGCCATATTTTAACCTATTTTTGTCACTTTTTCTTGCCATATTTTTTTATTACATTCAAATTTAACATCACATTTCAATGGTTTTTCTGCACATTTTTTCCACTTTCAAGACATTTTTGTCACTTATGAAAATATAAACCCTTTCCACCACTTTTCCACCTAATGTCGCACATGTTAAAGATTAAATCTATGATTAGGATTTTTTGCTATAGTTTCCAAAATAACAACATATGGAAAGAAAGAGTTTTTATGTTGATCGTGAGGATTTCGTCTCAACCTGTCAGTTTTTTCTTTTTCATAATAAAAGCTAAAGACGCACCCAGTCTGATGAGCTGAGACGGTTTTGTTGTGTTGCTTTAGGTAATATTGTATGTTTTTTACTGTATTTCTTTGTATATCTTACTGTAATTTTGCTGTTGTTTTGCATTTACTTTGGGGCAGCATACAATTAGCCACCAGTTGACAACATCTGTTATAACATATTATAAATGTTTTAAGAAAAGCTGAAATTTTAGGATTATGAGTTTTTCCCATAGTTTCCAAAATAACAACATATGGAAAGAAAGAGTTTTTATGTTGATCGTGAGGATTTCGTCTCAACGTGTCAGTTTTTCTTTTTCATAATAAAAGCTAAAGACGCACCCAGTCTGATGAGCTGAGACGGTTTTGTTGTGTTGCTTAAGGTAATATTGTATGTTTTTTGTTGTAGTTTTGTGTTTCTGGAGTATTTTCTGTGTTTTTCTAGTCTTTTACTATATTTTTTGCAAGTTTTTTGGTACATTTTAGTGTATTCTTGCTGTAAAAAGAAAGAGTTTTCATGTCAATTGTGAGAATGTTGTCTCTACGTGTCAGTTTTTCTCCTTTATAATAAAAGCTAAAGACGCACCTAGTCTGATGAGCTGAGACACAGCTCGACGAGTCGCTTTAGGTCCACCACGCAGTGACCGATCAGGAGATAACTCAAACACCAGCACCTCGGTCAGCTGCCGCACACGCTCTTCGACCTTGGCCTTCAGCTCCTTGACCTTGGGCGTGGCTGGCTCGTCCCTGAGATAGTCCTTGAGTTTGTCCAGCAGGTCCACGGCGCCCTCAAAGTCCCTTTGGGCGATGCACACATCCAGATCCTCAGGAAGCTCCTGGATCCACTCCAGACTGAGGTCCACGCTTTCCTCTGCGCCTGCCGGACCTTCATCGACTTCATCAAAAGGGTTGGTGGACGCCTCAGCTCGGACCGGAGACATCGGGGGCTCGGCCTCCTTCTTGTGTCTGTCTTTGGAGACCTTGTTCTTCTTAGTTTCGTCCAGGATCTCCAACCACTCCTTCTTGATCTTGCTGTTCTCCGCCTGGAAGATGCGGCTGTCGGGGAACATGAGGATCTTGAACATGTCCTTCATAGGGGGGTTGTCCTTGACATTGACCACGGCGAAGCTCTCCAGGTCGTAGAGGGCGTTGTACATGTACTTCACCGTGCCGCGCCGGTTCGGCAGCCAGGTGGCGATCAGCAAGCAGTCATTCATCAGGAAGGCGTGGACCTTCTGGATGGGAGACATGTTGTCCACGTCGAACTCAACCAGGTCCCCGTTGTAGACCAGGTGTCTCCCAGGTGTGTCCATGATGTTCTTCCCTCCCTCCACCTTCTCCAGCAGAGAGGTGAGCGTCCTCTGCTTCAGGTCCTCGGTCTCTTTAGGAAAAGCCGCCTGCATCTCCTTGGAGGTCTCGTCCTTGTCTGACATCAAGGCCTGCGTGATGCTCTCCATGATGCTCTTCTGCTCGGTCAGGATGTGGCTCAGCTGGTACATCTCACTCTCCAGGTAGGAAATCTCCTTGGCCGTCTCGATGAACTGTCGGTAGTTCTTGTAGACGTTTTTCTTCAGGTTTTGCGCCGTTTCGTCCGCTAAGTTCTGGATCTTCTGCCGATGCTCCTGCAGATCCCGGTCACCGTCCGACTGCTGCGAAAGCTGCTTCACGTAGTTCTGCGGGTCGAAATTGGGCGATTCCAGCAGCTTCCGTAGTCGGTTCCCCGTTTCTGACATTTTTAATCACCTGTGAATGTTTTTAGATGCAAAAAAAAAAGGACAGCATGTGGAAAAACAGTGACGGAGAAAGACTTCACCCAACATCCGGTAGATATCCAAACAGGAAGCTACGTAACAATCACGTGACGTCATAAAATACATTATAACACTCCAGACTTTAAATTTATCTTTATAATGAACTACAAAGCAAAAAAAACAGATATTTTCTAATTTATATTTGATTATTGTGTGTTTATTTTAAATAGTGAACGCACCCGAAAGTCACAGCAGAGGCTCACGGGGCGCATAGACTTCTGGGATATGTAGTTTAAGGTTCCAGAAAGATAGAAATGAACGTGGGCATTGCTTTGATTTGTATTAAAATAAAGGATAAAAGTAACTGGGTTTTTTTTGTGTGTAACTGAATTTAAATATTTGGCAAAATCTTTCATTCATAAATGTGGAGATTTACATTTTTTTTAATGATTTAAAAATACTTATATATACAGATATTCTTTATGCCTTCTGTTATTAATCCCCAAATTATTGGAATTTCGTCTCTTGCGTGACCTCTGATTTATTTTGAATTTAGTTTTTATCTTCTGTTTAGATTTGGATGTTATGTCTTAAATTATCAATCTGTATTTTTTGTTAATGTTATTATTTATATCCATGGATAGATGGATGCATAGATTGTCACAGATATTGAATATTCTTGAATATGTTGCATATTTCTGGTACATTTCATTTAAAGGATTTCAAAATATTATCCATCCCCAAAAAATCCTGACCAATAATGAGCAAAAAAATTGTGAAAAAAAGTTTGGTAGTTTCTGAGATCCTCTATGTAATAATAATTATTATTACTATTGCTATAAATTAGAAATTATTAATAATTATTATTATTATTATATAATTAATAAATAATAGACACAAATAATACAATGTAAAAAATAATATATATTATATAGTTATTGATAATAATAATAAAAGGTGGCGTTAAGCTGCTGATGGGCTCCAGTACAGCAGGTGGCGCTAATACAACTTTTGACAAGTGACTGATTTCTTGCTTGTTGTGTTAGTTGCTCTTTTTATCCGTAAATTATTACATATCCAAAAGATGAACGGAAATGCTATAGTACTGTACTGGACAGGTGAGGAAGAAAGCAGAGGAAGTGGGGAAAGTAAACAGATTTAATGACATCAGTTATGCTGAGGCAGTTAAAAGAGTAGAGAGAGAAAATGGAAGAACAAGCAAGCAGAGTCCAGAGAGACGAGAGGGAACAAACTAACAGTGGTGATCTAACAGAGAAATGATATCAGTGGGACATTACTATGGATAGACTAGTACTATTTATAGCATATGTTAGATTAAAATCATTGTGAAAGGAGCAGAGATGTTCTGAAATATGAAGGAGCTGTCATGGGAGGAAGTTAAAAACATGTTGAGAGTGAACGCAGAGCTAATGGAGGGAAGGTGTAGGGCCCTGTTGGACTCCTGGGGGTTCACTACATGACTGTGGGGAATTTCTGAGGGTCTAATGGGAGGAGGGAGGGTTATTTATTTATTTTATTATTTTTTTTTTGGAAGTTTTGGTCCTCTTAAATTCTGGTCCACCTAGATTCCAGTAGGTGGCGGTAATGCACTTTTTAAGTTTGCCAACTGCCATAAACCCCCCAAAAAGAAGAAGAAGAAAAGCAGGCGCAATCCTCGACGCGCGTTTTGATGTCGTCATTAGAAACAAGCTTCGTAACAGCGTTAGCTTCCTGCAGCTAACGTAAACAAAGCTGTTTTTACGTCGTCATCATGGACGCAGACCTGCTGCTCGCCATCCAGCTCCAGGAGCAGTTCGACTCCGAGGTCTCCTTTGTCCCACCAACCCCGTCAGAGGTTCCGTTTATCGGCCACACAAGCAAGAAGCGGAAGGTGGAGGTGACAGCGGGCGATGGGAGTGATGTAGACCCGGGATGGAGGCCTGAGAGACCGCTGTCCATCGTGGACGAGTCGTGGGAAATACTGGATCCCAATCCGGACGTCAGAGCCATGTTCCTGGAGTTCAACAACCGTTTCTTCTGGGGGAAGCTGAGCTGTGTGGAGGTGAAGTGGAGCCCCAGGATGACCCTGTAAGACCCTCACATCACCAGAACCCCATTATTAATTAATGAAGAATAAAAACAGTTTAAATAAAAGGAGAATCAGACGCACAACAGAAATACATGGAATATGAGAGTAAATAAACATATCTTATAGATATTTCACAATAAATGTATTTTATTGATGCTCTGGATACTAGTGCAGCATAATTTGGGGACATTTTGTGATTATGGTAAAACAATATTGCGATTTGATAAATGGTGTAATGACACTTGTTGCCTGGTTAACAAACATGCAGAGTATGGATTATTTAACTTAAATACACAAGTATAATGTATCTATATCGATGAAGCAAGGTGTTTCTGTGTGTGTATCTCTGCGAATCAGGCTCAGGTGCGTGCGTGTGTCAGAAAGTAGTAATTTTTACACTGACAACCTGTGTAGAGGCCATCCATGATTCAAAGCTACTGAACCTCCCACTTTTCTATAGCAATACATACCAGTTAAACAAATTAAAGCTTTTACAGTACTGGTTTCAATTTATTTTCCCCTGAAAAGGTAAAAAAAAAAAAAAATTTAAAGTGCAAAGACAATAATAATGCAGCATTACTGTAAACCTAAGGTATTTCTATATTTAAAAGAATATATATATATATATATTGTACAGTACTGTCAGAAAATAAAGGTATGTCTGCAAACAGTTTTGATTACCTTTAGATAAATGATGCAGCATTAGTAAATATCACAACAGACTAAGTCGTAGCAGCAAAGCCTTTTTTCTCCTCTTGCTCATATCAATGTCTCCTTCCTGTGGTGCGTTTCCGTTCCAGATGTGCCGGCATCTGTTCCTATGAGGGACAAGGTGGCCTGTGTTCAATCAGGCTCAGTGAACCTTTGCTGAAGCTACGACCACGAAAAGACCTGGTGCAGGTGAGGCTGGACCGCAGCAGGAAGGCCTGTTAAACATTCTTCTTCTTCTTCTTCTGCCATGTGCTCCACAGACTCTCCTCCACGAAATGATTCACGCGCTGCTCTTCGTCACCAAAAACAACCGCGACAGAGACGGCCACGGCCCCGAGTTCTGCAAACACATGAACCGGATCAACACGGCTAGCGGCACCAGCATCACTGTAGGTTTATCTACAGCAGGGAGGGGCAACTTTTATCACTGTGGGGGCTAAAAAAAAGTTGATTGTTCGATCTAAGGACCACATTATCAAAATCATTTAACTAAGCAAGACCTGTATTTGAAAAGTGGATACGTTTGCTCTTTTTACTAATGAAAATGAAAGTAATAATGCAGGAGAAACAGAAAACTGACCTTGACCTTAAATATGACCTTGAGTAAAGGTCAAGGTCTCACATTGAAAGGAAATGTTGTTCAATGGTACCAGTCTGAGCACTGTGTCTCAATGTGTGGCCAAGTTATAGAGAAAAAAGCATTTTTGTAGTGACGTCATGAACATTGACCCCTACTGATCTTTTTACTGGTAGGTCGTACAACTTCAGTCTAATTAATTAAAATACTCCACTTGAGATGAACTTTTCATAAATGTAAACATCAAACTTGTACGATAAATATTCGTAGACATATAGAACATTTTGGTTTTTGACACTTGATGCAACCTTGACCTTGACATTTTGGCTCTAAAAAAAGGTCGACTGCACATCGTTGACATTGTCCCTATGAGATGATATACATGTCATTAGTGCTGAAAAATAATAACTCCTACAAGAACAAGAAAAAAACAATCTGAGCAATTATACAGGAAAAAAACAGTTTGAGTTTTTCTGTCATTCTTTGTGTATTTTGTGCATTTTTGTCCTTTTTCTGTGTTTGTGTTCTGTTTTTAACATTGACATATTTTTTTAATCAACTTTTGTGTATTTTCATTGTTGTTTAGTGTGTTTTTGGAGTGATTATTTGTATTCTTGTTAGCCTTTTGTTGTCATTTTCTATGTTTTTCTGTAATTTTCTATGTTTCATGGAGTCATTTTGTGCATTTGTTGTATTATTTTATGGATTCTTAGATGAATTTGGTGCATTTACTTATTGAGGGCCACCAGTGGCCCATGTCTGATCTACGGCTACGCTGAAGTTGTAGCTACATCCGTGAGCAAAACACACACACACTCTTTTTCTCATTCCAGGTCTACCACAGCTTCCATGACGAGGTGAACGTCTACCGGCAGCACTGGTGGCGATGCAGCGGGCCCTGCCAGGACCGCAGGCCTTACTTTGGTTACGTGAAGAGAGCCATGAACCGGGCTCCGTCCTCACTGGACCCGTGGTGGGGGGACCACCAGAGGTCGTGTGGGGGGACGTACACCAAGGTGAAGGAGCCTGAAGGCTACGGGCAGAAAGGGAAGAAGAAGGAGAAGAATGCAGGTGAGAAACTTATCCATCTATTTTTAAAAAACACTTTTTATTTCACTTTATTTATTATTTATTGCACATTTCAATAATACAGCTAAACTCTCCTTTATTGCCACTATTAAAACCTTCAACAATAGTTTATTTATTCATCGGATTTAAAAACAAGAAAACACAAACCTAAAAGGTTTCAATTTAACAAAGAAACTTGGGAAAAAAGGAGCTTTTATATCAGTGGTGTCCAACAAACGGTCAGGGGGCCAAAAAGGGTCTGAGGGAAGCTTGATGCAATTTCAGACTGTTTCAAACATTAAGTTATGTATTATTATACTCCAGTAGAAATATATAATCTAAATTAATTCTGAATGTTTTTTTAATTTAAAGATGAATAAAATACTCATTACGATTGTTTTAAGTTTGTTTTTATTTAATTACTCCAGTGTAATCAGTGATATTGATTACTGACTACTTTAATTCATCTTTTTGGGCGTAGTGTAGGTAATTAACAATTTTCTTTACATTTAAAGCCAAAACATGAAGCGATTTCAGTTTTGTATTTATTTATCTTTTACTCAATTTAATTTGAAACGTATTAGTTTTTTTTTTTTTCTTTATTATTATTATTTATTTATCATTATTATTATTATTTTCATACATTTCTTGCTATGCGGAAAGTTGGAGGTCGTAAATGTTGCACATAAAGTTGGGAAGCCTGATTATTTTTAATTATTTTATATATTAACGTTTGTTTGTTTTTATTATTTAATCCTTCTCTCCTACATCTGACACCTAATGGTATATAAGACTTTAAGTAAAACTACACTTTTTACCAGTATAATTGTTAATGTGTTCATTCATAGTGACTCTGTGATTGGTTTTCTCCAGGTTCTGGGTCACATGACATCAGGAGCGTCGTCCCATTCAGCGGGAAAGGTTTCCTGCTCGGAGAAACGCTCCAGAACCAAAAAGCTCCTGATGTTCCAACGTCTTTCTTTCCATTTTCCTCTTCACAAAAAACTCTGGGCTCTCCAGTCCCCTCCCCTCCGGCTCCGAAGCCACCGGTGAAACGGTCCGTTAGCAACACGCGAGCGTTCGTCAACGTCAACGGATCCCCGGTGAGGATCCAGAGACCGACACCGAACATCCCACAGAAATCCATTGAACAGCTTTTTAGGAAGATGACGAGTCCGTCCTTGAACGCCTCGCCAATGACTTCCTGCGTGACTCAGAAACAGCCGAGTCAGCACAAACCTGAAAAACTGACTCATTCCAAGTACTTTGGTCAATCTGGCATCGCTAACAATGGAGTCGCTAACAACAACGCTAGCGGCACTGCGACCTCGAGGAAACGATCGTGGGACAAGAGCATCATCGACTTCTTCCAGAAACCATCAGACGCTAAACCTGAGGCTTCCTCCTCTTCATTTCCTCCGTCTGCTGCAGGACAACACAGCCACGCCTCTTCCTCCTCTTCTTCCTCTTCCTCTTCTTCCTCTTCCTCCTCTTCCTCTTCCTCCTCTTCATTTCCTCCGTCTGCTGCAGGACAACACAGCCACGCCTCTTCCTCCTCTTCCTCACTTCCTGCAGTGATGGTCAGCTGTCCCGTGTGCCAAACAAAAGTCCAGGATGCAAAGATCAACGAGCACCTTGATTCCTGCCTGTCCTGATGGAGCAGGACACTTTTACTGCCTTTCACAATAAAAGTTAGAAATGTATTTTTATGCACTTTTTTAAACTGAAGTCTCCAAAGTTAAAGCGTTCTCCTGTTCACTTCGCTGTAACACGTTTTTTTTAAAGCTCATTTTATTGTTACGACGTGTTTGCGGCTCAGGTTTCAACACATGCTCACGTTGTCTCTGCAGGGTGATCACATGACCCCAGTGCTGCTGCTGCATTGATGGCGTTGGTGAAGGTTCAGGTTTTTAATCGCCAAATAAAACTGTTTTCTTTGTTCTTTCCACATTAAAATGCTTTTTTACCTTTTCAACTGTTAAATCTACAATTCCCAACATGTGTACTTTTATTTTGAAGGGGGGTTGACCTATAAATAAAACATAACTTACCAAACTTTATCTTTGGAGTTTGTACGGAGATTAATAATAACATTTGCAGTCTTTGTTACAAAAAATCTGAATGTTAATTTCACTGCTTTTATTTTGGAATATGCTCAAAGAAATAAATGAAATTGTTTGATTTTACAATCATTGATTCTTTGATTTTTTTCTTGTAAAATGACTGGTGGGTTTTCCTTGTTCCTCAGAGCAGCTGCTGGTGGGGGTCAGAGGTCAGGGGGAGGGGGCGGGGCCACAGAATGCAGCTGCAGCTGAAAATCACAGATAACCAATGGGATTGTTTTCACCTCATTTGAACGCTGCCTGTCAGATGATGTCATAGAGTAAGTGTTCCTTTATCGGTGTGGGTGGGGGGGGCAGGTCGCCATGGTGATGATGTTTTGATTGTTCTCGACAGGTCTCCTTAAACGTAGCAGCTGTTTAGGATAAATTATTCATTACATTAGTGGGAGTAGAACCGACAACCTTTTCAAGCACTCAGATTATCACTACGCTTTAGGATTGATTTATCTGGTTTATCTTATCCTGACTCATTTCTTCTAATCTTGTCTCATCTTTTTCTCTGTTGTATTCTTTTTTAACTGTTTTATCTCATTCTGCTCCTTTCATTTCATCCTTTATCTCATCACTTTATCTAATCTCGTCCTGTCTTACGTTATCTCATCATACATCGTTTTATCTCAACCTCAGTCGTTGGCGTTATCTCGATGCCTTTCATTGTTTTTGGATAAAACAGATCGTTAATATCACAAAAGTTCCTTTGATCTCATGCAGACACAAAATAAACCTTTTAAATCTAATCATGTTTTATATCAAACAGACTTGTTTTAACCAAAGGCAGAAAAAAACTCCCCAATCTCTCTTTCCTGATGGAGATCCAACTGGTGCAGACGTTATTAGCTGCTGTTAATGAGAAACAGGAGAAAGTGTAATAAAAGCAGCCACATTTAATTAAGTTCCAGCTGCCTCGGCCTGTGTGTGTCACAGCACACGCTCGTCTCTCTCAGGCTTTGTGTTCGATTTCAAGGTTATAGTGTCTGTGACTGGGGGAGGAAGTGAGGCCCACCATCTGTCCTTTATGATCACACACACACACACACACACACACACACACACACACACACACACACTCATTCCTGTGTCGTGACCTCAAACCTCATCCACACACTCCTCGTCCTCTGTCACATCATCCTCTACAGCAGTGGTTCTCAACATGTTCAGCCCGTGACCCCTAAAGTAAAGGCCCCAGAGAGCGGAGACCCCCACTGTAGCATGAACATTGAAGAACAGTCATGTGGAGACAGGACCATCTATAAGGGGGAATAAAGGGGAGATTTTTGGGGTCCATCCATAAAGTCAGTAAAATGATGGTCCATTGTTCTATGAATCTGTGATAACCACATTTATTTATTCATCTGAATAATATCCACTGTTATCCAGTAATGTTTATTATTATTATTATAGTCATCTTAAAGATGGAAATCCTGGTTTTAATCACTAATAAAATGGTTCAAAGTGACCAAAAATGATGGAAAAAGAGGTGAAATGAGATTTTAAAAAACACAGAAATTAGTTAAAAGTTGTAAATTAGAGTGGATAAAAACAGACAGAAAAAGTGGTAAAAAGGGTTCAAAGTGACAATATTGGAACAATTAGTATATAGTTAAGTTTAAACTGGCAAATAATGGGCACAACAATGGTTAAATTGGCAAAACTAATCATGAAATATGGTGAAAAGAGGTTAAAAGTGACAATAATGGGTGACTACATGATATTAGGTGGAAAGTGTTTATAAGTGCTGAAAATGTTTTGGAATGGTAAAAAAAAAGTGTAGTAAAGGCATTGATGTTTGATGTAGAAGTGTCAGAAATGTGAGTAATGTAGCAAAAATACATTGAAAGAAGCAAAAATATGGCAAGAAAAAGTGATGAAAATAGGCTAAAATATGACAAGTGTGGTGTAGTTTCAGAAAAGGGCTAAAAATAAGCAAAAATGGGCTCAAATTGTAAATATAAATATATATATATTCTTAGTTTCTTGAAGCCATCTGGTGACCCCAAGGTTGAGAACCACTGTTCTACTGGAACAGGAAAGGAGAAATCACCTTAATGTGTGATTTTAAAAAAAATAGTTTATTGCTTTTTATTAAAATGTGAACATTTCAGAAGAAAACATCTCATTAACTTTCACGAAAACTAAACCTTTTTCCCATTTTAGATCAATTCTGCCAGTTTGACTACATTTCAGGAAACGCCCAGCCGCGTTAAAATGACAGGAAGTGGATTTCAGTCCATGCCACGAGCAGATGACATCATTCACTCATACCACAGCTACACGGAGATTTCAAAATAAGAGCTGAGGCTTGTAGTGTATCTGTTAGGACTGTTTTCAATAGATCATGAGCACTAGGCAAATAAGAATAACAACAATATCTTATCTTACATTGTCTACCAAATTGATTTGGATTTTACGCCAATTATTCACAATTTTAACAATCCTAAAACATTATGTTCTACTTATATACTACTACTACATTAAAACAGTATTATTGATACCCTTTTATTTTGTTTTATTTTATTGCACTTTTGGTTTGTTTGTTTTGAAATAATGTGTTTGTGGATTAAAACAATTGACTGCTTTTTGGTCCTGAAATGGAATTCTTGATTTTAATCAATATCATAAAATCACAAATTGTGAAATTTGATATATACTGCTGTAATAAATACATTTCTCCTTGCTATCTATGTATCAATGAATAAATGATGAAAATATGTACCATGTATAATAGCTTTTTGAATCTTGTGTGTTTGTGTGTGTGTGTGTGTGTGTGTGTGTGTGTGTGTGTGTGTGTGTGTGTGTGTGTGTGTGTGTGTGTGTGTGTGTGTGTGTGTGTGTGTGTGTGCGTGTGTGTGTTTACATTTCTCAACATTTGTGTTGTTTTTCCACTTTTACAGGTGAAAAAAGCCAAAAATACATGATGTTGTTTTTTTCTCAAACTGTATTGAAAACTATAAAACAGTTTAGTACATAATAGTGCAATAACCATCAGGGGGACAAACAGAAAATAAATTAATAGCTTTCATATTAGTGGTTTTCATATATTGTTTCACTTTCAAAATAAAGAAAGCAGTGGTTTGTGATTTGACATTTGTGAATATTCCATTATAATAAGTTTAAATAATGATAAAGAATTGTTTCTTTCTCACATGTGGATAGTCAATAAGGCCAAATCCAAATATTTTTCCAGTTAAGGTTATGTATACAATAAGGTGCCACATAAGGAAATTATACAACATATTTTTGAAATAAAGAGCACCAATGCAAAGTTGTTTTTTGACTGGACCTTTATTTATTTGTATTCATTAATATTATTTATTATTATTAATAATAATTTTGCACCTTATCTTTCATTTGGACATTAATTTGTGTAGTCTTGCTCCTTTTTCTGCGTGTGTTTTTTAATACTACCGTTCTAATTACCCCTCTGGGTTTAATAAAGTATTTTCTGATTCTGGTTCTGATAATAGTTGTAGGAGTGTTTTTAGACTTTTATTGTGATAGTCTTACCGGAAGCAGATGCACCTTCCGGATGCTAACTTGACGCGGCGCCTCAGGCTGAGAATACTCCGGCTGTTGCTCGCTGTGCTGTTTATTAATGGTTCTACCGACACTCGGTCCGTAGCGGGGACAACTACCGACCACTGAGCGTCACTCACACCGGGCACCATGAACGGTAAGTCGGCCAACGGAGTTCCGGGAGGGATGGCCTCCATCGACGGGCTCCCCCCGCTGCCGAAGAGCCTGAGCGGGCTGCTGAACTCCAGCGGAGGCTCGTGGAGAGAAATGGAGCGGATGTACGTGAAGAAAACCATGATCCAGGACGACCTGAGCCGCGGCCGGAGCCACACCGACAGCCTGCTGGCCAGCAAGCCGGCCAACCTGGACGCTGCCCTGGCTCTGCTGCGGAAAGAGATGGTGAGGAACCGGGGTCAATTATTAATGTAATCACGTTATTGATCATTAATTAATAATAATAATAATTATTATTATTATTATTTAATTACTATTACGACAGCAACAGATTTTTTTTTCTAATTACAATTATAACAATAATGATAATAATAATAATAATTATTATAGTTATAATTGTAATTAGAAAAAATAATCTGTTGCTGTCGTAATAGTAATTAAATTGTAATTGGGTTTAGATGATTGACTTTGTAATTGTAATTGTCATGAAAAATGATCATTTATAATTGTAATCACGTAATTGATAATCAATTACAATTATTATATTATAATTGTTTAATTGCAATTTTAAAAAGATCTGTTGCTCTTGTAATTAAATTGTAATTGAGTTTAGATGATTTACTTTGTAAGTGTAATTGCCATGAAAATGATCAATTAGAATTGTAATCATGTAAATGATAATTAACTACAATTTTTGCATAATTATCATTGTAATATGAAAAAAATATGTTGCTGTCATGAACCTAAATAAATTGTAATTGAGTTTAGATGATATGCTTTGTAATTCGAATTGCAATGAAAAATTACCAATTATAATTGTAATTGTGTAATTGTAATTGATAATTAATTTTTTTTATTCTTTGAATTAAAACGACACAATCTTAATAAACTGTATTTCTAGACTTTGAGTTTGTGAAATATTAATCTAGTTTAACTAAAATGCAGTAAACACACACACACACACACATATATATATATACTGTATATATATTTATATGTATATATATATCTGAGATCAAACATGATCAAAAACTAATCCTTAATATAAAACTGGGGTCACGATCCAAAAAAGTTTGTGAACCACTGCATTAAATACTGTTTATTTCCACTTATTTACATAATGAGATTGTTTAAAATGTGTTATCACTCATTCATTCCATCGTTATGATTTATAGATGTTTTTAATAGTTTTATATGTTGTAGTGGGTCAAAGGGGAAACTTGGATTCAGAAATAAGAGAAAGTGGGACTAGAACCAAAAAAGTTTGAGAACCACTTGTGTTGGGGAAAGTCTCAGGACTGAAATGCATTGTGGGTATTTTTCCTCGTGCAGGTGGGTTTACGTCAGCAGGACATGTCTCTGCTGTGCCAGCTGTGGTCGCTGCACGAGTCCATCCAGGAGTACAAAGGCAGCTGCCACGACCTCAGCAACGCCTCCAGCTTCAACGGCTTCTTCGACGAGGACGACGAGTTCTACGGCGAGCCCGGGGCCACGCCCACTGGGGAGCAGCCCGACGGAGACATCGGGGATGGCGCGGCGGCGGCGACCAAGGCGGGGTTCAAGAACGGCAAAGAGGACAGCTGGGACTCCTTTCACGTTAACATCTGAGGCGGGGGATGGGCGCGGCATTGGTGCTGGAACCATTTCATGAGGTTTTCTTTTTTTTAGGAAAATACGGAACTTTGCCTGGGAACACTGTTCACACACGCGGCTCTGCAACGCCATCGTTTCCAGCAAAACCAGTTTCTACATATGCAAAAAATATATGAACAAAAGTCTTATTATTTATTATATAATATAATCAAAATGGTTCTGTATGGATGGATTACGCTCTTCTCTTCTCTCCTCCTTCCTGCGTTCGGATGGAGTTCGTTTCCACTGAAAATGTGAAAATGGCTTTTTTTTTTTCCTATTTCACGTTGATTGTTATTTTCTCTGATTGTTTCCCGTTTATTTGTCAGATCGGGGACGCACTTCCTGTAGCTGTTTGAAGGTTGACAAATGCGAAAATCATCATCAGAGCCTTAAACGTGACCACAGACAAGTTCTAATGTCGTTATTTCAGCTGAGCCAGCGTTAATATGCAACATTGGCAGCGTTTAGAAACTTTTAGCATCTCTCAGGTCACTTTAAATGTCGCTGTAGCAAAAAAAAACAGGGTGCTGCTTGGTTTTTCTACGCAGATTTGTAACCAACGGTGTCTCAAAACATCTGGGCTTTGTGGTTACGTTCCAGTCATATGTTACGGTTTCATTTATTCAGACAAATGTTTCTGAGGAATCCACTTTGATCTCCTGACATGTTTGGACTGCCGCTCTGCTGATGGCTTTGATGTTTCCTTTGAAGTTTCCTTGACTTCTGCGTTGTAATTTCAGGAAGATTCTTCTCATCTTCTGTTTTTTAATAATATGTTAAGGTTTCCGTAACATATTATTGGTTCCGTTCCAAGATTGTAGCACAGCTTTTTACAGACATGTAGCATCAGCGTTTATTCAGATTCTGGGGCTTTGATTGTACTCAGCAGGAGGAAACATCTGGATGTGCACGTTTACTTTATACGTATGCTTTTTTCCTCCAGGTTTTTCTTTTTATCAGAGTGATATTTTCATCTGGAATAGAAGCAGATGCCGGGGACAGAAGTTTTTTTTAGCAAAAGCAAAACAAAGCTGTAGACATTTAGATATTAGATACTGAACATGGTCCAGATGTTTGATGTTCAAACCAATGGAAAAAAAAACACAAAACCTTCTCTTTTCCAACAGAACACAGACATACGTAAAGTATTAAACTCACAATCCATCATCTTTCTGGTGTGTTAGTGAGGATCACACACACAGCTTTTATTTTGAAGGGATGGACTCTCTCTTCACAGTAAAAGTTAAATTTTAGAAACTAATAAGACAAAAGGATGCTTTCTTACACTAATTTTGGTTTTCTCTGTGAATATCTTTTTTTTACTTAACGTGACTCTAAAGAAATGCGAATTACTGCCCACTTTTGGTTCCCAACCCACACGTTGGGAACCTTTTGGTTTAGACAATGAATTAATAAATATCACAGCTTGTCTGAGCATTTTTGAGGAAATTTCATCTCCTAAAAATTATTAAATTTTAAACAAAATATATTTTTGTTGCAGAAAAAACAAACACTTTGTTAATGACAATCGCATTTCTTCCGATATTTCTCTCAGTTTGATGTTTTTAAGGATTCTTATGGTTTTTGCATTTTTTTTTACTTCCACTGTGACAATATTGTGCAGATATGTCTCATTTACAGAGTCGTATTCGGGGGCTTGTCCAGGTTCCATAGAAAATAAAATTTTCTTCCTCGTTTGTTAAAAAAATAATAATATTGAGCTCATCACATTTCTAAACAAATTATTAATTAATTATTTGTACAGAACTTGACTTCTCCTTCACCTCTGTGTACCCGGACAAGCCCCCAAAAGCCTCAGAAGTCGGATTTTATTCCCATCTATCACCTTTTTCTCTAATATTCACATTAATTTTCAACGCTGCACAACAGTATTAATCTGAATATCTTTCATATTTAACAGAACTCTAAAGAAACATGGAAATGTAGTTTTGTTTACTCTGATTATATTACTGAAGGTGTATAATTATAAATTGTGCTTTAAAACAATAAGGTCTACACTGCTGCACACATTACCTTAAAAAAAATAGTTTCGGCTCCATTTTGAGCAAATTTCACCTCCAAAAAAAATTATTATATATATAAATAATCTCATGGGTTTTGCTTTTTTTTTTTGTTACTTCCACAGTGAAAATATTCTGCAGATGTGTTTCATTTACTGTGGGATGCATTCGGGGGCTTGTCCAGGCTGCATAGAGAAGATAGATTTTCTTCATCGTTCATTAAGAAAAACCAATTAAACTCATCTTCTTTCGTGAAAGATGGTCAATATTTCTAAACTAGTAATTACACAGTTATTTGTACAGAACTTAATTCCTCCTTAACCTCAGTGTACCCTGGACAAGCCCCCAAAAGCCTCAGAAGTCCTTCATTGTTTTCTCTAATATCCACATTCGTTTTCTTTGTATCTGTTGGTAAACATCCAGCTCTACTTGCTCTAAAGGTTTATGATCCACCTTAAAACAAAAACAAGGCCTCACTGAACAGGAAAACACTCGTTTCTGTTTGAATGTCTGTTAAAATGTTTCCAGGCTCAATTTGCTGCTCTGTAATCCTTCATCTGAACTGCACACGTTGTTCTATCAAACACTAATGATTATTATCTATTGGTACATTTCTGGCCTCGGGAGTGTTTTTTTTTTATTTGGATTGTCTACACAATTAGTGCCTTGTACACCGGTTGAGAATGAGAAGAAAAAACACTAAATTATGTAACGATTGAATCCAACTACTGTGATAATGTAATGCAGCAGCTTTAATCTCCACTGCAGCCTTATTACGTTCCTTTGTTAATCCAGCCTCATGCTCCACTTGTTTGTAGCTGTTAAAGCCCCGAAAAGTACACGACCAGTTTGTAATGACCACCAGCAGATTGTACGTCACGCTAAACATCTGCAGGTTTGTGTGACTGTGATGTCATCTCAGGGTAAAACATGTGGAGACGTGCATTTTTCTGCTCTCAGCTTCTCATTATCCTGGAGTCTAAAGCGATTCCTGGTCCTCGCTGTAATTTGTGGCTAAAAGACATGCAACTGTAAATACACACCAACATATTATTGATTATAATCCTGATTAAAAGTGTCAATATTAAACAGTTTGTCCATTTCTCTGTTTCATCCAACTACTGATATTTATTGGTAAGCATTTGGAACCGGTAGCCTCTGTTTACAGAGCTAGCATGCTCATCGTTAGCATCGTATGCTCATCTGAAGAAGCGGGGGCTTGTCCAGGTCTGAAAACATAGATTCTGTAATTGTGGAACCAACGTGTGTTTTATGTAACTTTCTATGTTGACTAATTTTTGTGAATTTTAATTAGAATTTTGTATATTCTGTTAATTTTGTGTTTTTTGTTAATGTCGATAGTCATTTTGTGTATTTTTCAGATTTTTTTTGTCATTTTGTTAGGTTTTCTGTGCTGTGTTTCAGGTTTTCTTTGTATATTCTGTTATTTATGTGTTTTTGGTTAATCATGGTAGTCATTTTGTGTATTTTCATTATGTCTCTTTAATTTTGTATATTTTGTTATTTTTGTGTGTTTTATGATCATTTTGGTAGTTGTTTAGTGGATTTTTCTGATATTTATATTTTTGTTTTCTGTATCGTGTATTTCAGGTTTTTTTGTGTATTTAATTGTTTTTGCTGCGATGGACTGGCGCCCTGTCCGGGGTGTACCCCCGCCCAGCGCCCAATGAGAGGCGGAGATTGGCACCGGCAGACCCCCACGACCCTGACAAACAGGAATAAGCGGGTCTGAAAATGGATGGATGGATATAGTTGTTTTTGTATTTTTAGTTTTTTTTTTTTTACGAGTAACTTTGTTTTTGGGAGATTTTTTTGTAGATTTTATGATTTTGAAGTAATTCTTTGTGGATTTTTGCTGTTTCATGTACCTGTATTTTTGTCATTTTGTGCATTTATCTAGGAGACCTTCTTGTAAACCTTTAGTGGTAACATTAGATCCACCATCAGGGCAGTGAGTTTGTAGAGCATTACAGTCACATGATGTGTTATTATCAGATATCAGTTCATGTGAAGCTCTGCAGATGTAGAAACATGTTCCTCTTCCTCTCTGTGCTGCCCTACTTCTTCTCTTCTTTCTCTGACATGAATCTTAATGCCTTCATCTGCATTTCTGCCTTTGATCATGAAAGCTGTTGATTCTTCACAGGAGAATGCAATGATAATGTAGAATAGAACACAAGCATGAAAGTTTTATATAAAAGGCCTCAACAAACCAGCGCATGTTGTGTTTGCAACCACTGGTTTTTGCAGATGTGACATGTTAAGCTTCATAAAAACAACAAAGCCTTGGGTGCGTTGTGTATTTGCAGCTCTCACACACACACACACACACACACACACACACACACTGTCTCTGAGCTGCTACGTCTGAGATTAGAACAGATTAACCTAATCTAACCTGAGCAGAAGAATCCAAGGTGTATGTCACTCTCTCTGCAGGGAAACACAATAATTTTATTTTAAACTGAGTTCAGTAGCGAAAATCAGAGTCAAACCTTTGTGTATTTGTTTAGTATTAACACACACACACACACACACACACACTGAGGTAGTAAAAGCGTCTCGTCTGAACTGGCTCCACAGGTTGGTTTTATTTTAATGATTCATCGTTAAACACAACTGGGCTGAAAATGAACTCACAGTTAAAGAGGAAACATGTGAGCAGAGGAGTAAATATTACTGATATACAGTATCTACACAAGTAGAAGTAAATCATACAGAAAATACTCAAATAGTACTCAAAGTAAAAGTTACTTTCATCCCCCACATGTTTATTGTTGTAATAAATCTTGGTACGTGTCCCTTGCATACAGTAAATATCTGATGTCGAAACTTAAAAAGGAACAGACCATAATTTTTTTCTCCCACAGTATCATCTGTATAAAATCAAAGGTTTGTCAATATATATATTATATAAATTAAATTAGAAAACATTTCAGGCTCTAAATATAGATACAATTATGAACTTTGGCATGGTGCATTACGTTTAATCTGATTGGTCGGCTATGATGTGATACATTTGATTGTTGTCTGGTCATTTAATTTTTTGTAATTTCACAATGTCAGATGATCGTTTTAAAACAAAACATAATAATTTACTCAGTAATTGATGGGTTGAGAATTGTAATGAATTACTTTACTTTTAAAATGTATTTAAGTACAAGTAAAATTACTGATTTAGAAATATACAAGTACCCATAAAAGCAACACAATGACAGTAACAGGAGTACTGGTACTCGTGTGCGTATGAGCAGGAATAATGTGTTTATACTGAAATATTTGAGCACAAATTAAAAAAAAAAACAACAACAACAAACCACTTATGTGTGCTTTCAAGTTCAACTTCATTTACAAAAAACTACAATAAAATATACAGTCAAACCAACAAAAACTCCCAATTTCAGGCAGTGCAGTGCTTTTATTTTGGTGAAACAAAGAGCCTCATTTCCTGTCTGCTGCTGCATGTGGTTTTAGTGTCTCAATAAAGCGTCCAGAGGAGCCGTACTCTGCTCTGGAGTCCACTACAAGCCTGAGCGGCGCAGGTTTCCGACAGCAGGCCCAGACACACGGCGGCCAGCGCCAGACGTCTGCTGCAGTTCAGGATGACTGCACAGAAATAAATACATAAAAATAAACAGATTACTGCACAGAAATAAATACATAAATATAAAAAGATTACTGCACAGAAATAAATACATAAAAATAAACAGATTACTGCACAGAAATAAATACATAAATATAAAAAGATTACTGCACAGAAATAAATACATAAATATAAAAAGATTACTGCACAGAAATAAATACATAAATATAAAAAGATTACTGCACAGAAATAAATACATAAATATAAAAAGATTACTGCACAGAAATAAATACATAAATATAAAAAGATTACTGCACAGAAATAAATACATAAATATAAAGAGATTACTGCACAGAAATAAATACATAAATATAAAAAGATTACTGCACAGAAATAAATACATAAATATAAAAAGATTACTGCACAGAAATAAATACATAAATATAAAAAGATTACTACACAGAAATAAATACATAAATATAAAAAGATTACTGCACAGAAATAAATACATAAATATAAAAAGATTACTGCACAGGAAAAAAAATACAAATAAAAACTTGTCCATGATGCTCTATAGATATTTTTGAATAGTTTTCTAAGCCAAATGATGTAGTCAGAGACAAATGAGAAGGCACGGGAACAGGTTCTTAAAGCCGTCGTTGTCATGGCAACAGATCAAAAAGCATTTAACGACTCTTTTGTTTGACGTTTGCAGACAATTACACAACATGTGGGATTAACGCTTTGGTTTATGTAATAGTTAATCTGCTCTGTGTGTGGTCAGGTGGAGACAGAGGCGCCCCCTACTGCTGTGTTAGATTATTAATCAAAATGACTACTTTAATCTGATAAAACCACAGCATATTTCTCATAAAATTATGACTATATTCTCAAAATATTACGTCTTTATTCTGGTAAGATTATTACTTTAATCTAAGGAAATTACAATTTAATTCTCATTAAATTATGACTTTATTCTCATTAAATTACGACTAATCTGATAAAATGATGACTTTATTCTCATTAAATTATGACTTTATTCTCATTAAATTACGACTAATCTGATAAAATTCCGACTTTATTATCATTAAATTACGACTAATCTGATCAAATTCTGACTTTATTCTCATTAAATTACGACTAATCTGATAAAATTATGACTTTATTCTCATTAAATTACGACTTTGTTCTCATTAAATTACGACTAATCTGATAAAATTACGACTAATCTGATAAATTACGACTTTATTCTCATTAAATTACGACTTTATTCTCATTAAATTACGACTATTCTGATAAAATTATGACTTTATTCTCATTATTTTATGACTAATCTGATAAAATTACGACTTTATTCTCATTAAATTACGACTAATCTGATAAAATTATGACTTTATTCTCATGTACCTCTGATGGCCTGGGAGTTAGAGGTGAGAACGAACATCTTGACGAGGCCGAGGCACAGCGGGGAGAAGTCGTGTTCCCAGATGACGGCGGGGATGAGGAGAACTTTCCCGTAGCAGGACAACAGGAGGCCTCGGAGGAGGAGCCTCAGCTCTACCCCGGAGCCTCCATCATCACACCCCCACACCAGCGCCACCCACAGGAAGCCCAGGACGCCACCGCAGAACGCCCACAGCTCTGCAAGGGGGGGATGGGCATCACTGACATCTGAGCTTTGACTTTAGAAATCAACACAAACATTTAGAAAGCAATAAAATATGGAGAAAAACAGAGTATGTTGAGATAAGATGATACAATGAGGTTAAATAAAATGAGGAGGCAAAATGAGATTAGATTAAATGAGATGAGAAGACAATTTGAGGTTATATATGATAAGTTAAGATGATTTGAGGAAAGATGATATAAAATGAGATTAAATAAGGCAAGAAGAGATTAGATAAAATGAGATGATATGAGGCGAGAAGAAATGTGGCAAGATTAGATGAAATAAAATGAGATAAAGCGAGATGAGATGAGATGATGAGGTAGAATCAGAGTCTATAAACACTAGGGTAAATAAAGGAAGTGAAACCCTGATGACAAACGCGTTGTGTTTCTCTCACCGAGGGCGGCCTGTGCGAACATGCCGTAGAAGTCCCACTCCTTGGTGTATCTGATGATGTCAGCAGGATCGCTGCTCTGCTCTGAGCCGTGTAGAGCAGACCAACGCAGGTAGGCCTCACACAGCAGACAGAACACACACAGCTTCCATTGGATCTGAGAGGAACGCAACAACATCCACCATGACACAAATATAATAAGAATACACAGGTTTAGTCTTTAACAAATGATGTTTTCTAAGCTTCTACATGACCTGCATGGCTAATTTTTGTTGAGATTGAAGTGGGAACACTTAGTGGTTACAGATGATGTGACATTTGGGAAATATATGATACTGAGTGACAATAAATCATGTTTTAAATACAGAAATTTGTAGTCCACCCAAAAAAAACCCAGAGACTTACATCAAATATAAAGCCAATTCTCATTATCAAAGGCTAAAGGATGGATTAAATAATGTGTGATGGTCTCTTACATTTAAGTTGGTGTTGAACAGAATGTGTCTGAACGCCTGTGTTTTGCACAACAGGGCGTCGATGAGGATGATGACGGGGTCATATTCAATGTATTTGTCCACAGGCTTGTGACAGGACTCCTAAGGAAACACACAAAGAAGAATGTCTACACACAGATTCATCACCTAAGGAAACAAATCATTTTACGCAGAAAAAAAACCCTTTCAGTGAGTGCGTATTGTCCCTTAAATGTTAAATTACAGATTTTACACCAGCAGGAAGTAAAAAGAAGTGATGCTGGTGATAAATGACTAAAGCATCACTCACTCACTCACATATTTCTAATTTGGTAAAGAAAAAAAACTTTACATGCTTACTTAAATAATTATATAGCCCTTGATCAGATGTAGTTGATGACCCCTGCCTGAGTTAATGTTTAACTGCTTATAAATGTCAAAATAAAATAAATACATTAAAGTGAATAAAAAATAGATTTCAAACTAAACCAACGATGATTAGAAAGAATAAATGAAAAAATTAATTTAATTTAAAAAACAGATGTCAAACTAAACTAAAGAAGATTTGAAATAAATAAATAAATAAACAATAAAAAATGATGTCAAACGAAACGCGGAATAATAATAATAATATAATAAACGCAATACCTTTGCAAGAACAAAACAGGCATAGTTGTCACAAAAATGCACTTCTTAACAGTGTTAACCATTGACGACATATGCAGACATGAGTAAAAAAGAATGATAAAAAAAACAAAGAAACAAGAAATCGTAGTTGTTTACATAGTAAATGATGGAGCTCCGTCAATAATAATAAATAACCCAGTAGTTAAATATTACCATGAGTAACTTACACATATTGTAATCTTTAGAATCCCGTTACTGTAATCTCTGTGAAGTTCTGCAGCACTTTGGTTACACTCCACACACCGAAACATGTCTTTTACCATCCTGTCATTGTGTATTGCACCCGGAAGTGACGCAATGGGTCACCCCGGTGCCCTCTTCAAAATAAATGCACAGATCAGAATCGTTACCGGAAGTACCAATATAAAAGCAAAATATTTATTCACCCGTGACATTTAGATTTAACATCTATATTTACATTTAACATTTACAAGTATTGCTTTAAATCTGGTCAAAAGTAACACAAAATTCCCATACGTTGTTTGATGATAAATGTTTCAAAAAAAAATGTATAATAATAAAAAAGCTGTTTATTTTCGCATTGTTGCTAAATGTTGCTGTTTATTTTAGCATGCACAATCGGCGCCCCATACATAACCTACAAAATAAAGGTTGATTTTTTTATCATTAGAAAAAACGTGGGACATTGAAGCATGTGACAATCCACAAATATAAATAAATAAATAATAAATATGCAGTATGCAGTAAAAATACTGACAAATAAATGTATTTACAAATGAAATATTATCTAGACTTTATTTTACCTTGTGTGTGGTTTTTTTGGTCCACATTTCCACGCCCCCTGCGCGCGGAGCCAGTTTCCGCTCCGGTGTTGTTCCTGTGACCTGAAGCCGAACATGGCCCCTGACAGCCGGGTCGTTGTTGCGGCGCTGCTCGCCCTCCTCTGCCTGAACCGGACGGTATTCTCCACGGAACACTTCTCCACACTGACCCTGTTTAACAGCGAGCTCCACAGGCAGGACTGTAATTCGCTGTCCAAGTGGGAGGACTACCCGGCAGACTGCGGTAAGGTGTTGTCTTTTTCGCCGGGACTCCGCTGCGTCCTTGCTGGGCACAACTGTCACTGTAACCCGGGTCGAGTGACCACTGAGGAGCTAGCGTTCAGCGGCTAATAACAGCATCCTGGGTAACAAGATAAGCCGTGGTACGCTTTAAACCTCAACTAAAGTAAAGAAATAAAACCATGTAAATTGATAAATACATTTTGGACAAACATTTTAAATTAGAACAGAGTTCAGCACCAAACTCCATTAAAAAAAAAAAACACCGGAAATTTAGATATTAGTTCCTCTAAATACAAAATTTCCTCATTAACACTGCAGGAAGGGCATAGTTTTACGTTGTCATTGGGTTCCTCCTTCATCCGGCTAGTACAGTGAGCAGCCACTTTATACAGTACACCAAATTCAATTCATTTGGAAAAACCATTGACAATCAATGAAAGCAACCTGCTAAAGTTATGGAAACACTTATATCTTAATTTTTTGCATCACCTATATACTTGAATGTTGATGCTACATCAGATTTGCACCAATGCTTCTTTGGTCTGAGTTCAGGAAGAGTTTAAAACTCCACCTTTAGTAGCCGAGGATATAATACAATGTATTAATGTTTTGGTTAAGTGCAAACCTTGTTCATAAACTAATATTTTTCCACATTTGCAGACAATTCTGATTTATCTGCACATGTCAAAACAGGAAAAGTGATGCTGACGTAAGCATAAAATCAGTCACAGTAGTTTCCATCCAAAAGCAGTGTAGTTAGTGTACTGTATTTATTCAGTATTTAATGTATTCTTTCAAACAGGATCCAACATTTCTTCTCATTTGATGGTGGTTTGACTGTATACTGGAGTCATTCACACCAGTGAGAGGACAAACGACTGCGTCCACACCAACATCTGACATTTCTGGAATAAAATAAAACAAAAAAAACCCAAATAAGGAGATCACAGCAGGTGGTCACATAAATGTGATAGTTTCTGACCAACATTCTGAACTTTATTACAGGAAATAAAGACTGAGTTGTCATGTGATTTTTGTATGTTTTTGTTGCTGTTTTGTGTATCTTTGTTGTCATTTTGTTTGTATTTCTCATTTTGTGTGTTTTAGGAGTGATTGTGTTTTTTGTTTTCTTTCATGGTTTTTAAAGACATTTTTTCATATATCTTAATTTTTGTTGTTTTGTTGTATTTTTTAAGTATGTTCAGTTGGTATGTTTTGAGTCATTTATTTATTCTGTTTTTGCTGTCCTTGTGAATTTTTTTTTAAGTTTGTATGTTTTTATTTGTATTTTGTCTTTTTTGCTGCTGTTTTGTGTGTTTTTAAGAGTCATTTTTTCTTTTTTTGTCATGCTTTTGTGTATTTCCTGTAAGTTTGTATGTTTTTTTTTTAACCTTTTTTCTGTCATTTTTATTAATTTATCTGTTTAGTTTTTTCCTTGTTCATTTTGTCTATTTTTTGCTGTTATTTGTTTTTTATTTAAGTTTATCTTTCCTTAAATTAATTTTCTATATTTTTGTAGTGTTTAGTCATTTTTTTCTAGAAGTTTTTATGCTTTTTTTTCCCTGTCATTTTTAATATTTTAGCCATGTCATTTTGTGCATTTTTGTTGTCCTTTTGTGTATTTTCTGCAAGTTAGTATGTTGTATATTTTTCATAAGTTGGTATGTTTTGAGTTTGTTCTATTTTTGCTGTTTTGGGTATTTTCTTTTTTTCATTCATTTCCTTTCTTTTTTTGCTGGTATTGTGTTTTTAAAGCCATTTTGACCATTTTTATTGTCCTTTTGGGTTTTTTCTATAAGTTTGTGTAGTGTTTTTTTTGCTGATTTGTGCATTTAAAGAAGTCATTTTCTCTAAGTTTGTATGGGTTTTTTTTTTCTCTGTTGTTTTGCGTTTGTGTATATGTTCTGATGTTTTAGTTGCCCATCTGTCATATTTCTAAATGCTTTCATCTCGTTCCTTATCAGAGACCTCGATCTTACAGTTGGAGGATCCAGACTGTGAAGAGGGAAGCAATCCCCCGTGTGAGTCAGTCTTCACCCTCAACGCTGAGAAGATCCTGGTACGTTTTATTATTTATCTCCCTGAGAATGACAGAAACCAAGACCTCCTTTTAGGCACTGATCACATTTTTCATTCAACTCTTTGCTGTGTGTGTGATTGTTCAGAGCCAAGCCAGGTTGTTTCTAGAGCAGAAGAAGATCCCTTTCCCCGTGGACAACCACAACACAGACGAAGAACTAGGTACGTTTGTCGCTTTTGTTTGTAGCACAAAAGCGAGTTGTTCATGCTATGCTAACTTGTTGCTGCTGCAGCTATAGGTTACGTCCTGATAGGAAACGGCCTGTACGATGAAGCCATCAAACACTTCTCGCTCCTACTGCAGGTGTGTGACGGCATTCTACACAAACTCACTCACACGTTCAGTCACATAACGAGAATCCAGTGTCATTGTCCTCGTTTGACACAGGGTGACCCGGAGCTGGTCAGCGCCATTTATGGCCGAGGGATCGCTTACGGGAAGAAAAGTGTGCAGGTGAGTGACGTCAACGTTCGGCCTGATTTAACCTCTCGTTCACTCTGTTGGTCTCAAACATTCAGCGACCACACTGATGGATCCTGATAAATCAATCAATCAATCAATCTTTATTTGTATAGCGCCAAATCATAACCAATGGTATCTCAAGGCACTTTACAGTAGAGCAGTCTTAAGGACGGACTCTTCATTTTATGGATACACACATATGCATATATACGTATATACACATACATATGTATCCCACACCCAACATGAATTCATCATGGCGGCAAGGTTGATTGATATATTAAAGGCATTGAGAAAGAAAACCTTGCTAAACAAGATGGGGATTAATATAATATAGGATAATAATATAATATATTAACTGAAGTATGGAGGAAAATGGAAATATAAAATATCTGTTTCGTTTTAAAAATCTTAATCCATCATTTTCTAATAGTAAATGAGACACGGGCAACTAGTGGCCCTCGGTTCCTGGAAAAAATACACAAAATGACTCTAAAAACACAAAAATTCACAAAATGTTGACAAAAATACATAAAATGACTAACACAAAAATAAAGCAAATTTAGAAAATCACTCCAAAAATACATAAAATAATATAATAATAATAATACACAATCTAAAAAAACACAAATGACAGAGAAATACGCAAATTGAGTAAAAACACAAAAACATCACAGATAAATACAAAATGACAACAATAATACATGAGACAACAACAACACACAAAATAACTCCAAAAACACAAAAATGACAAAAATACAGACTAACAACACAAAAATACAACATAAATTTTACAAAATCACTCCAAAAATACATGAAATGACAATACACAATCTAAACACAAATGACAAATACACAAAAATACATGAGAACACACAAAATGACTAAAAAACTAAAAACACAAAAATGACAGATATACACAAAATGACAAAAGTACACAAAATGAATCCAAAAATGTACAAAATAAAAATATATAAAAAGAGAAATACTCAAACCCTTTGTTGTTTCCTGTGTTAAAGCTCAGATTTCTAAATGTTGACATGAATGTTGATAAAGTGACTCTTAGATCAGGCCTTTATTTATTTAGGAGGTTACAATAACACTTAGACAGTATGTTTTACACAAATTAAACTTGTAGGGGAATTAAATGCAACACTCTGTCATCCTGTCCTACCAGGACATTAAAAATGCCGACTTGGCGTTGTTCGAGCTGAACCGAGTCATCACCCTGGAGCCGAACTGGCCCGACGTCTACGAGCAGAGAGCAGAGGTGAAACATACGTCCATAGTTTGGGATCGTTTTTAAGACGCCTCAGTGTTCCGTTGGTGTGCGGTGCAGATCCTGTCTCCTCTGGGCCGGATCAGCGAGGCTCTGGGGGATCTGACCAAAGCCATCCAGCTGCAGCCGTCGGCGCGTCTCTTCCGTCACAGGGGGACCCTGCTCTTCATCTCAGAGGACTACGTGGCAGCGATGGACGACTTCCAGCGATCACTGGAGCTGAAGAAGAACCAGCCCATCGCCATGTTGTACAAAGGCCTCACCTTCTTTCACAGAGGGATGCTGAAGGTTGGCTCCGCCCATCACGTTCCTCAGCCATTTAGCACGTTTTATAGAGTCGCATTGTTTATCAGTTGGAGCAGTTTTTATTGGCCCAATTAGATCATTTGATAACATACCGTAGTTCCACTTCTTTAATCTTTACCCCTTCTTAGCCAGCGTTGCTACATGCTAAGCTAATTAAAACGTGCAGTGGGACTGGTCGCTGGTATGGAGTTTGTGTGTGTGTGTGTGTGACCGTGTGTGTTGTTGCTCTGGTTCAGGAAGCCATCGAGACATTCAAAGAGGCGCTGAAGTTAAAGGCAGACTTCATTGATGCCTATAAGAGCCTGGGCCAGGCTTACAGGTATCGTTTTTGTCACTTTTGTTGATGTACAGGGAGTAGTTTCAAAATAAAAGCTTCCCGACTACTCGTCCTGAAATGAACTTTCTGCCTTACTCGTTTCTAACCAAACCAGTTTTTGGATTCTCATATTTCTGCACCTCCAGAGAGTTGGGAGACTTTGAGTCGGCCATGGAGAGCTTCCAGAAAGCTCTGATGTTGAACCAGAACCACATCCAGTCTCTGCAGCTGCGAGGAATGATGCTCTACCACCACGGCTCGCTGCAAGAGGCCATCGGGAACTTTAAGGTGGATGAGACTCAGAACTGGGTCCTAATATTCCCTCCTTTCTCCTTTCCTATTCACTGTTCCTTTACCCCAGAAGTGTTTAAGTGGTGGCCATGATAAAGAGCGTTTGTTTTCACATAAACTAAGGAAAAGAGGCTCCATGCTTCCTTAATAACCTCCTTTAGCCTCGGAAACACTGATGTATCCTTTACCAAAGGAGACAAGATGATGACCCACAATTCCTTGCGGCGAGAACATTTAAAGGGACATGCACACCTGAGTGCTTACAAAAACTCACTATGACCAACAAGGGATGTAGATCATGTAAGTTACCAATGCAATAATATGCCTTGAACAACTTTAAATAATGTAAAAGCCATATTTTATGATATGTAATTCATATTATCAGATTATAACTGACATAAAACAGACACTGTGGTTCTAGAAAAATGGATCAGAGACATTGTTTTATTCAACATATTTTATATTAGTGAGTGGAACCAACTATTCTCAATGTGATGTTTTTGTTTCACTTTTGTTCCTCGTAGCCATGGTAACCTTGTTTCCTTTGATTTACATTCAAACTGTGTGATTTTTGAGATTATCAGCGGAAAGTGTTTTAAATGCGCTTTTTGTTCATTTTTGGAAATTTGTAGTTTTTTCACTACAGCAGACGTCACTAACCTTCACCACCGTCGGATTATTACATCACCTAGTGGAAGTGCGTCTGATTATCAAAACAAACGTGATGGCCTTTTCCTAACTCCTCTCCTAACACCTTTCCTTAACCCTGTGACGTCATCCAGGGGGTTAAGGAAAAGAGGGTAGGAAAGGAGATAGGAGGGTATATTCGGATGCAGCCCTGGACTCTCCTCATCCTGGTTCCATGATTCTTTCTCTCGTCCTCCAGAGGTGTCTCCAGCTGGAGCCCTATAACGAGGTGTGCCAGTACATGAAGGGGCTGAGCCACGTGGCCATGGGACAGTTCTACGAGGGCATCAAAGCTCAGACCAAAGTCATGCTAAACGATCCTCTGCTAGGACAGAAGGCCAGCTCGGAATACCTCAAAGTCAAGTACCTCCGAGGTCATCTTTAGCCTCTGATCAACACTTTGTTTTCAGTCACTGTAACGACTCCGCTCCAACGTCCATGATCTCGTTCCTCTCAGAGTACTCGCGTACCTCATCTCACCTGGACGTCCCGGTGGCCGAGAAGTAAACGTGGATCAGGACTTACCGGGGAACTTTAAGAACCACTGGGAAAAATCTGCCTTTTCTAATAGAGACTATGAAGAGCAGCCGGGCCTGCAGCCACAGATCAAGAAGGTAACCAAACCGACCGACAACTAAGGAGGCAACCGGAAACCAGCTAACGAGCCAAACAGCCAACCAGACAAACAGGGAAACGAAGCAGCGAACAGGAGCCCAACCAACCAGCCAAAGAGGAAAACGGAGGAGACGAAGGAACAACGAACGAGCCAAAACAGCCAACAAACCGGAAACGAAGCAGCTAACCAACCAAACGGTGCCAGAGCCAAACCAACCAACAGAGACAACCAGGAAACCAACCAACGGGCCAGATCCAGCCAACGAACCAACGAAGGAGCCAACCAGGCAACCACCCAACGGGCCAGGCTCCCGCCAACCAACCAACCAAACGAAGGAGCCAACGAGTAAACCAACCAACGGGGCCCAGGAGCCAGCAACCAACCAACCAACGAAGGAGCCAACTAGAGGAAACCAACAACGGGGCCAAGAGCCAACCAACCAGTAAACAAAGGAGCCAACCAACAAAACAGTGAACGTCAGGGGCCAACCAGAAACCAACCAACAAAACCGGAGACTAAGCAGCAAGAACCATCCAACCAAATGAATTACCAACCAAACCAGCCTTAAACGAATCATTCAACCAACTAATGTCCAAACATCCAACCCTTAAACTATTTTTCAACCCTTAAACCAACAAGCTAACCATCTACAGTAAATATCAACCAACCTTTAAAGTGATCATCCAACCAATCAACTATTAAACCTAATATCCAAACCAACCAATCGTTTATCCGACGGTGCCTTCCTCTGCAGAGACGTGCTGCCGCAGAACTTTGAGAGCTACAGCAGTGAAATCCAGAAGCTGGTCTGCACAGCCGATCATCTGGGGGCCCTAATGCAGTACGACACCCCTGGTTTCTTACCCAACAAGAGAATCCACAGAGGTACCGCCCCTTTTTAACCACGGCATGTGAAGGGTTTGGGCGTTAACGGGAGCGTTTTGTGCATTCGCAGCCATGGGCTTAGCCACTCTGGAGGTGATGCAGGCCATGCAGCGCACATGGAGCAACTCCAAAGTCAGAGTCAACGGCAAGACCAGGCAGATGCAGTGGAGGGACATGTTTGACATCGCTGTCAAATGGAGGAGGTGACGAGGAAATAGCAAAACAGAAAGCACACGCACACACATTCAACGCTTTAAGTCAATCTCTCAAATGATCCTATCCAGAGAAATCTGATTATTTCTGATTCATTCCTTTTATTTTTGGCTGAATAGTCTGTTTTCCTCAAACGATCCTTCCCCGCAGGGTGTTTTCCTCACATTTGATTTTTCAGCTCTTGTTTACATTAGTGACCTTTGTTACACCAGCTTTGAATATGATATCTTATTAATTATTCCAACGTATGCAAACACTCGTCCGTCAAAGCCGCTGCAGCTCCGGCTTATTCCGTCATTTCACTTTCAAATACGAAAACACCAAATCACGCCGTCAGTGCATGGAAATGCTAGTGCTAAAATGCTAGGACTTCTGATAGCAATTCTACGTTATTTTAGGGATTTTAATGAATTTCACTGAAGATTTTGACTGAAATAAAGGCTTTACTAAATAATGTGAGAGCTTAGGCTGATTCCTTCAGAATAAAATACAAAAACAAAGCTTACATTTTAAGCTGAAATCACACATTACATAGAAAAAGTTACATTGGCATCACAGCTAGACCTTCAGCCACTTGTTTAAAGGTAAAAATCCCACAGAAATGTGCGATATGATCATAAAACATTATTTATGTAACCTTTAATTACTGCCAACTGTAGAATCACACTCACGTCTGATTGGAGACGCTTCTGCTGCGACGTAACAATTTCTCTTACATTTTGTGGATATTTTTCTATCAATTCTTTGGATTTTTAGTCATTCTGGTTTTTTTCTGTCATTTTTGTTGTCATTTTCTGTATTTGTTGTCCTTTTTGTGTCTTTTATTTATTTTTCTGTCATTTTGTCGGTTATTTTTTTTTTTAGCAATTTTTGGGTTTTTTTTATTTTTTTTCTAAGTTTTTTTTGTCATTTTGTGAATATTTATTGTTCGTTTTGAGTCATTTTGCGTATTTGTTTGAGGTTGAACCCTTGTGTCACCAGTTGCTCGTGTGTGGTTTATTGATGATAGATGATGTTTTCACTAGGGCTGCTCGATTATAGAAAAAATGATAATCACGATTATTTTATTCATGATTGATATCACGATTATTCAAACGATTATTTGTCAACCAAAAAAATATATTCTTTAAACAGAAATGAACTCCTTCAAACAGTAAAATCAAGTATATTAACTTTTGCACAAAACAAAACACTTATTACACATGATGTGTCTTTGTTGTAGATCTCATCATAAACACAAAAGTGTTCCATAGAAGAGAATTTAACTTGTCACTTGTTTACCAGTGTTTTCAAACCATTAGCAACAACTTTCCTCACTTTAGCCTGCAGGCTAGCTTTGGCTTTGAGAGGGGCGGGGCGGAGGGGAGGAGCTTGCATGTGCGTGGATTAAAAAACGTGTGTGTGCCAAGCTTTATTATTTGTAGATGTCTGAAATAGTGGGTTTGTTTTATTTAGTGAATAAAATATATGTAAAAAAAAGAAAAAGTATTGTTGGGTGTAATAATCACATTTTGATTAACTGAGCAGCCCTAGCCCTAACATTATTAGTAAAATAAGTTTGTATTATTAATATTATTTGAGTAGTAATAGTAAATGACTAATGTGAACACACAATGGCCTCCAGCTCCACGTGTGCCACCATGTGACTATGATGCAACGGCGTCTAGACGTTTTAACTTGATTTGTTTGAATTGCCAAACGACGCCACGTGTCCCGCGTGAAGCCGGTTGGATTTGTTAGATCGATGACTAAGAGGTCTTTCTTCTCTCTAACCTTAGGATTGCAGATCTGGACCAACCAGTTCTGTGGTTAGACCAGATGCCTGCTCGCAGTCTGAGCCGAGGTTTCAACAATCACATCAACCTCATCAGGTAACGCCCCCCCACCCCTCCCCCTACTCAGACATGTCATTGATTTAGTGACCCTCGTTTGTGTCCACCAGAGGACAAATCATCAACATCAGATACCTGGCCTACTTCGACCACATACTGGACTTCATCAAAGACAGAATCCTGGTGTATCATGGGTAAAGCCCAACTGGAGGCACTGGTTTCTGCTCGTTTCTGGTTTCCTGTCTTTGACACAGTTTGTTCCTCGTCTGTCCCAGTGCGTACAATCCCAGGGGTCTCCTGGAGGTCCGCCAGGCTCTGGAAAATGTAAATAAAGTGGAAGATTTGCTCCCAATAATGAAGGTAAAAAGAGAAATGTTGACATTTAAAATGTAGATCAGTTTTTATCAACATTCATGTTAGTATTTTTTTTTTGTATTTTTCTAATAATTTTGTATATTTTTGTTGTCCTCTTGTTATTTTTTGTCTTTGTCATTCTGCGTATTCTTTTATGATTTTGTTGTGTGTTTTTTTTTAAATTCCGTTTATTTTTCATTGTTTTGTGAATATTTGTTGTCATTTTGTGTATTTATTTAAAGTTGGACCCTTGTGTGGTTGAAAAGTGATGTTTTTTGGCGTTTTCTCCTCCTGAAGCAGTTCAACAGTAAAACCAGAGACGGCTTCACGGTGAACTCCAAAGTGCCGAGCATGAAGGATCCTGGGACGGAGCACGACGGCTTCACCATCACCATCACAGGGGACAGGTATTTTACTTTTATTTTATTCATTCATTCATTCTGAACGGGTACATTTGTGTTTTAGCTTAAAAAATAAAGCACTACTTTTTTCCCCGAGGCAATCAGACACATTTTTATTTTATTTTATTCCTTTTAAAGCCTTTGTCTGTGTTCTTTTATTTCTTTTGTCTGTTTTTTAACGGAAAAAGAAAAACAAGCATGATTTCTCATTAAGAGGATTTAATGAGACAGTGATTCAGACAAGTGTAACTTTTATTACCGTTTTATCAACATTCATGTCAGAATTTAGAATCAATGACCAATATAAGCATAAGCACAGGAAATGAGAGTTTGAACAAAGTCCTTTTGTGTATTTTTGTTGTTTGTGTGTTTTAGGAGTAATTTTGTCTATTATTTGTTTCATTTTATGTATTTTTTCTGTCCTTTTGTTTGTTTTTAGAGTCATTTTGTTTTTTTAGGAATAATTTTGTGTATTTCTAAGTCATTTCTTGTATTTTTAGAGTCATTTTGTGTTTGTTTTGGTGGCTGTGTGTCACCAGTGCATCACATCTGGTATAAGTTGGTTTTCCTTTAACGTTTCTGTGTTTCATTATTGGTTTGTAGCGTCACAGCTGTTGATCGGTTTTCTCTCTTTTCTCGTCTGGAGGGTGGGAAACATGTTGTTCTCGGTGGAGACGCAGACGACCGAGGAGCGGACGCAGCAGTATCAGTCAGAGATCGAGTCCATCTACAAAGAGCTGACGGCCAAAGGGAAAGCACTGATGCTGTCCACGGAGCTGGGGGTGAGGGTCACATGTCTGGTCACGTCTACTGGGAGGGAAAGAAAGTATCGTAATCAGCTTTAAATCTACAAACACGAGCCCAAAATTAAAAAAAAAAATGTTATTTCATAAATTTTTATTACTTGTGATAAACTTAGTGAAGCTACTTCTTTAATTTACATTATTTTAATCACAAAGTGACAAATATTACGGTGTAAGAAATAATTGATCCAGTGATATATCGCGATATTTTAATGAGCCATTATTGTATCGATTAAAAAAAAAAAAGTTCAAATTACATTTTTTTAATCATGTTTAACAAAAAAATTATAAATTAAATTAAGTTAATAAAACCTGAGACCCATCAGACATGGGAAACTGAACAACAGTGTCATTTTGTGTGAACAAAAATATATGAAACATACAAAATAACTGAAAACTACACAAAATAACTACACAAAGTAACAGATAAATATAAAAAGATACTAAATACACAAAAGAACAAAAACCTACTGTATATATCTACTCTAAATAGACACATCTCCTTCAAAATAAAAGCTCCAGATCTTTTTTTGTTTGTATTTCACTACACCTGTGCTGTGAGCCTGTGAAAACAGGGTTTACGACCCATGAATTAAGAACTTCTGCAGTAATAGATGGCCTGATTAGCCGTTAGCATTAGCGCACAGTTGGAGGCGTTTTCTCCAGTTTTCTGTGTGTAACTTTTGCTGATGTAACGTTTGTTGCAACAATGTGTGTGTGTGTTTCTCTCTCCTGGGGCCATGACATGCTTTGTGTTTCAGGACGCTGACGCCGTGTGTAACCTGATCCTGTCTTTGGTTTATTACTTCTGCAACCTCATGCCTCTGTCCAGGGGCTCCAGGTACACTCAGCTGTGTGTGTGTGTGTGTGTGTGGTGTGTGTGTGTGTGTGTGTGTGTGTGTGTGTGTGTGTGTGTGTGTGTGTGTGTGTGTGTGTGTGTGTGTGTGTGTGTGTGTGTGTGTGTGTGTGTGTGTGTGTGTGTGTGTGTGTGTGTGTGTGTGTGTGTGTGTGTGTGTGTGTGTGTCAGTTATTTTAATCATCATGTTTGAGCTCAGATATTCATTTTACCACATTTTAGTGTAACTAGATTTATATTTCATAAAGTGAAATAATAGAAATACAGTTGATAAAGATTAAGTATTGTAATTAAATTAAAATTAATGTCATGAAAACATTTCATAAATCTATTTTAGGCTTTCCGAAATTTCAGGCAACCCCATTTAAACACCAGACGACCCCACATGGGGTCCCGACCCTAAGGTTGAAGCACACTAAATTAGTGGCTCCTGAATAGATTATTTCTATAGTTTTATCATTTCCATTCCTGGGGTGGGACCAAGACTGACTATTTGTTAATTTTCCGCTCTGTCTCTTTCACACGTACTCCCTGTAGTGCCATCGCGTACCCCTAGGGGTACACGTACTCCATTTGAGAAACACTAATATAAAGTGTGTGTGCTCTGCTTCTCATCAGCGTGGTGGCCTACTCCGTCATCATGGGAGCCCTGATGGCCAGCGGTAGAGAAGTTGTGGGTCGGATTCCCAAAGGAAAGGTGACGAACACGTGACCTTTTGACTTTTCATTTGAACAAATCAATAACATGATTGGTGTGATTCATGTAAAACAAATTATTTTCATTGAAGGGCCAAAACTAAACATTCATGTTGCATTCCATGAAAGTAAATATGCCAATAACATAACTGTGCAAAACAAACACTTAAAGTAGTTCTGAAATTGAAAAACTATTTTCTTTGTTGTATTTCATGGCATAAAATTATATAATGACTAATCTAATCTGTCTTCAAAGACAGTTCAATATAAATGGGACACAACATACACCACCTTTATTTATATATATATATATATATATATATATATATATATATAAAAACATTTACTGATAGGCAGCAAATGGTGGAGAAAGTGAAGGCCTTAGTTGCTATAGTAACCACGTAACAGAACAATAACAGTATCAGAGTTGGGGTCAATAATAATTATAATTGCATAATTGATCATTAATAATGTAATTTCGATAATGTGTTGTTGTCGTAATCATACTTAAATTCTAATTTAGTTTAGATACATTTTGTAATTGACAATTTTTATAGAATTTATGGCAATTACAATTATAATTTAACGCTAACCTGAGGAACCATGTGACAGTTCTACACATATGTACTGTAGTTAATTATTAAAATGTGTTATATTAAGCTTTCACACATTTTACCATTTAAGAAAAATATAAATCTAGGGGTACAGTGACACAAAAGGCTCAGACGCCCACACCATAAATATTCAAACCTATATTTTCATTGATTATGAACCCTAACAAGGTAATCAATGAATAGGAAATAAATTGGATGATAGATATTAGTTTTTAGTGTATTTTACAGCTGATTTAGGACTCGTTAGCATTAGAGATGCTAACAGAAAGCTAACACAAGAGGAAGGTTAACTTTATTGGGTTATTTATTTCAGGCTCAGTAATTGATTAATATACTTTTTTTTTTAATTGACAGATATTTGTACAAACCTTAATATGATTTTGTTAATCATTCCACTAATGTAATATTTAAGCAAAGACTCAAACGTTGTGTGTTCTGTGGCTCCAGCTGGTGGACTTTGAAGCCATGACGACGTCCAGTCCCGACACTTTCAGCAGAACGGCCAAACACTGGATGAGCCTCAGGAGGTACGTCGTCATCACCAGCCAATCATCATCTGTCCTTTAAGGGCCTGTACAACGAAGCGAGATAAATATATCCTGGATTTATCTCTGTTAGCTTCAGCTAAGCTAACAGAAGGTGTCCTATGAATCTAGACTTTAGTGCTCGCTCAGATCTTATTCAGAACAATTGTCTTACGGGGCTAAATCACCACGGTAACTTAGGCTGAACGACTAACCTGGTCTGGACCAGGTTATGTTATGGCTTGGATCTGAACAAGTACGAAAACTCCGCCTCCTGACCAATCAGATCTTTTATAAAACGATCTGTTCAATCAAAGGAGGATCGTTGTGAACACGTCTATGTGTGGATCTGATGTGACTCTGACAGGAGAGAGAGTATATAATATAACATAGATATATATCTACAGTAGTCAGCTGATCAAACCTGCGTGTATCGGACACTTTCAGACCCATTGATTAATTAATTAATAAATATATTCCTGTAGAGAAGTCTGATAGGATTAGATTTCACCAGAGTTACCAGGCTCCACCCCCAAAACAACCTTCAATGGAAACGCATTCAAAGACACATTAGACTTTGTGGACATTTAGAAATATTGCTTGAAATCTGTAATGGAAACACAGCTCGTGTTTTTGTTGTGAATTATGGATTTTAATCCTTCATACTTTTAAGTTGCTCTCAGTGATTGTGATTGGTCTGACGCTGTAATCTCCTCCTGTGTCACTAGAGCGCGCACGTAGCCAGGCTGAAATCACCTGCTTAACTTAGCGTGTTGTATTACAGCTTCTGTTAGGTGAAGCTAACGGTGCTAAGATGTTTTTTTCCTCCTCCAGCTTACCGGGCTGGTACCACAACCTTCCGTCTGTGGCAGAGAGCTTCACCTCCAGCAGAACCATGATCGAGGTCCTCAACACGGACTCGTCTTCACACTGTCCCAGGACGTCCTAGCGCCGCCTGAATAAAAAGCCAACCATTGAAGCTAATGTTTGTTTTACCTCTGAATGTCCAAAGGAATATATATTTATTTATTCATTCAGAGGGAACTCCTCTTTTACAGTGTGTCACATGGGAAATATTTACTTTTTACTGTAATGTTTAAATAGCACTTAATCCATTAAAACCCACAGCCAGCGTTTAAAGACTAAGTTTAGGCCTCAGATCAATAAATCCAATCATTTGTTGTTTTAAAAAACAAGATGTGAAAAGTGGAAATTGCTGCTCGAAAGTTTGTTTTGAAAATTCAGTTTATTTACATTGTCAGAAAAGTTTGACGCATTGCATTGTGGGATGTGGAGTTCCTTGGATGGATGTATAGAAGTGTTTTTACACTGGCTTTTATTTGATAAAAATGTATATCCCGAGCAGCTTTAAATCAATAAATAAATAATAGGCAGACACATTGAATTATTATAAACATTTTTAAAATGTCATTAAGTAGCTAAATCAAATGTCTGCAATTAAAATAATAAATTGATATATAAAAAGATAACTAAATAGATGAATATATGTAATTTTATTTAAAAATCAACATTTTTTTAATAATATTTGAAACTGAAATGGTTATTTGAGGGAACTTTAATGAAGTGATTCATTACTTTTAAAGTTGACACTGATTGATTATTAACTGATGGATTTTTACAAGGTCTTTGTTTCCACAGGCTCATTGTTCAGTAGTTAATTATCAAACATCAAAATGTTCAGCAAACAATAAACCTTTTTTGGGATTTGAAAGTTGTATAATGTGTTTTTTTTTCTTCTACTTTTTCCTTTTTTATTTTAGTTTTTACTGATATTGAATCAATATCTAATCAGTAGATCCTTAAAAGATATTGACAGAAATACACAAAAATTCTCAAAAACCTCACAAGATGACGACATTTATTTATTGTTTATTGCAGGTCTTTGTATTTTTTTTTCACCTTCAAGATCAACAGAAGTTTTGGCCTTTGTTCACTATACACCCCCCCCCCCCCCCCCCCCCTCCCAAAGGTGATCAACCTCTGGTGTGCGTCCTTTTGAATCTATACCTGGTGTATACCCCTTTATTTTGAGTTTAAATTATTGGTTGAGAAAGGAAAGTTGGGGTCCCTGAGGATGAGATTATCTGCTATTATTTTAATTAAAAGTACATCTATGGCCTGATTTCTTATCAAATGTCATCAGGGGATGGTTGACCTTCTCCTGCGTCCAGTTGGATTCTCGACTCGGTCACTGGTTGATCCAGGGAATCAGAAGAAAATGAGTCCAGAGGAGTCTGGGTCCCGTTGCACCCCCGGTCTAACCTCTACTTTAGGATAGAGGGCGGAGTTTAGGGGACGGTGACAATTTGAAGGAGATCAATGGGTTATTTTTGGGGGGTAGTTTTCAGATTGGTTCGTGTGTAGAGTGGAATGTGCTGTTGTGTGACTGAGGCTATTCCTCGTAGAAAACTGAGCTTCTGATTAAGGTCCTGCAGCTCCAGACCACCACACCCTGCGTGCTGTTCCTAGAGTCGGAACCCAGGGGGGCCGTATACTCACTATCTGATTGACTAAGGCCTTAGTTATCACCGCTAGGTATCCAGCCTCAGTCAAGTCAATCAGACTGATGAGTTGGTTGATCCTCTCGGGTAGGGGTTGGTCTCAGATCCGGTCTACAGTGGTTCCTAGAAAAGTGTTTTTTGTTTTTTTAACCTTTAGGGTTAAATTTATTAGTTGGTTCTTCTTGATATTGGTTGGTTGGTTCTTCTTCCTAATGGTGGGTTCTTCTTGGTGGTGGTTGGTTCTTCTTGACATTAGTTGGTTCTTCTTCCTAATGGTGGGTTCTTCTTGGTAGTGGTTAGTTCTTCTTGCTAACGTTGGGTTCTTCTTGGTGGTGGTTGGTTCTTCTTGACATTGGTTGGTTCTTCTTCCTAATGGTTGGTTCTTCTTGACATTGGTTGGGTCTGGTTGGAAGGGTGACTCAATCTTCACTTGCATTACACCTGCTATCCTCTGAGATGCTTGGTGTTTGGCTCTGGGTGGTGGTGGTAGTCAATCCTGGTGCAGTCTTGTTCACTCATGGTGTGTAAAGATTTTATTTTATTTTTTTAATTTGTTCACTGGGCTCCAAAGAACTTTGAGAAGTTTGAGTTTTAAATATAATCTGTCTAGGTGTTGTTTTTTATGTTCGAGGTTTATTTATTTTTAAATAAGCTCCCATCATGCTTGCTGTTTTTCATTTAAAATCCGACAAATGTGTATTTTAGTGGTTGAAATTGGTCCTTGTACTGAGTGTTTGTATGTGAGTTTAGGTTTTTATGTTTACATACACAGTATATATATTAATTACAATTATATTACACCAGAATTTTTATTGTTTATCAATTAAGCGATTACAATTCTAATTGACCCCCAAACCCTGGCGGAGACCTTTAAAGGTCACAGATTAATTTCACGTCATGTATTTAGTTTAATATGCTTGTCATCAGGCAGTAAAATTGATTAATTGATTTATAAATTAATTGGGTTCCACACCTGAAAAACACTACTTTTTTTTTTTTTGATGAGTAAAAATAGAAACAATAATAAGATGTTGTTGCCACAGATGGCCACTAGAGGTCACCAGCGTGGAAACATCACGTATTATAATCACGTATAAAAATCTTAAATCCTGCGTCAAAACTCCTTTAAAAAGAGATTTTTAATTTTGAGGTGGATTTTTGCTAACGTAGATGAACTTTAAAACATCTATTTTCTCTATGTCCTGTCTCTCAATCTTTAGACAAGTAAATTTGCAGGAAGTTATGTTAACTTAGACTTTGCTCATAATTTATTGTTTGAATTTGAAGTGGTAGTTCACCTGTGTATAATGATGTAGATATGTTTATGTGCATTCATATCTTATCTATTCCTCAACCTGAACTCATAAGACACTTGAACTGAAATATCCCATCGCCCCAGATTTATTAATTATCATTTATGATTTCCTCCTGTTGTGCCTCTGCTGCGATTAATATTTTTATATTCATATAATTATATATTTGTATGTCCATCTCATATGGGAGCCCTGATACATGCACCTCATTTGTCTATTTACAATATTTGATTTTATTTTTTTCCTTAAATATATAATGTACCCCCTTATGTTGTTTTTGTTATTTGCTTTGAAGAAGTTGGAGCTTTAATATATTATCCTAATTGAGAATTTGTATTTTGCAAATGTTCAATCAACAAAAAAAAGGAAAAACCATAAAAAACCCAAAAAACAACGTTTTAGCTTTCAGCCGCAGGGGCGCTGCTACGTTCTCTGTCGTCTAATGAACCTCACGGGCTGCCGTACTCCACACTTTGAGGAGACGAGCTTCAACATGGGGTCGCGGGTCGGTCGTTTATTCAGAAACTTAACCTAGAGAAACGTGTCACAGAGAGCTGTCCAAGGACAAGCCCAAAGTGGCCCCCCGGCACCAGCTCAGCGCCCCCCCGGAGCCCAGCAGCGGCGCCCCGCAGGTCAGTCACTCTCCACCGGGGTCATCACACGGTCATTGTGGAGCTCTGCTCACCGGTGTTACCGATGTAGTGGCGACGATTTTAACTGGTGACCCCTGCCGTTAGTGTGGCTATAGTTGCTGCGTCATAGATTACAAATGAATTGAGCCAATATTAATGTCAACACACCCTGGCTGTTTCCTAATATTAACTCCTATCTCCTTTCCTAAACCCCCGGAAGTGTTTAAGTGACAGATGTCAGTGTCAGGTTGCGTCCGAATAGTCCCTCCTATCTCCTTTCCTATCCACTTTTTCTTAACCCCATGGATGACGTCACTGGGTTAAGGAAAGGTGTTAAGAGAGGAGTTAGGAAAAGGCCATCACGTTTTTTTTGACAATCAGACGTACTTCCACTAGGTGAGGTAATAATCTGACGGCCCAGTAAGCGCCCGGGTGGGCGTGTCCCTTTATATGTTGTTGCTGCACGGAATTGTGGGTCAGCATTATCTCGTCTCTTTTGGTAAAGTATGTCTCAGGTTTTCCTAGGCAAAAGGAGGTTTTAAAGGAAGCATTGAGCCTTGATTGTCAATATTGGTTTTTTTTCATTAACAATTAAAACACCACAAATAGTCACTTTGTCTGGTTAGTTTACAATCACATGTCACGTCCCAGCAGCTCTGTCGTAAAGATTGCGAGTGAAGGAAGTGACGTAGTTTACGCGCATGCGTTGAAAGGATCTGAAACAACCGGGCATTGACAGTCCCTCCTATCTCCTTTCCTATCCACTTTTTCCTTTACCTCCGTAAGTATTTAAGTGTCGGCCATGATAAGGAGTGTTCCAATTCTCTTTTGCTAAGGAAAGGAGGCTCTATGTTTCTTTATACCTCCTTCAGCATAGGAAACACTGATGCATCCTTTACCAAAGTAGACCACATAATGATGACCCACAATTCATTGCGGTGACTACATTTAAAGGGACCTGCTCATCAGAGTGTTCACAGAAACTCACCATGACATAAAACAGACACTTTGTGGTTTTTCGCAACTTGATGTATAACGTCGACATGGTGTTTTGTTTACAGCGGAGATTGTGAGTCAGAAAAACGAGCCACTGCTGGGTCACCTGAGGTCTGTGTATGTGCAGTCTGTGGAGCCCCTCCCCCCACCGTCTGATGCTAATGCTCAGGTCTGACACACGTTAGGAACCCGAAACACACACACTCATTTGTTCTTTCATACCCCCTGAAGTGAACATAGAAAATGACAACAAAAAATACACATATTTACTACAAAAACACAAATACTTGATAAGACAACAAAAACCCGATGAGATGACAAACATAGTCCTGTTTTCTCTCTGATTTGTGTCCTGTTTTCAGGCAGTAGAAGAAGAAGCGGAGCGCCGCCCCCTCAGGTTTACCTTCCCCTCCCCCATCTATGGTCTGGAGGATTTCTCTGACGTTCCTAAGGGTAAACTGAGCTTGGCGGAGGCGCTGAAGGCCCTGGGCAGCCATCAGCATCGACCCAAACACTGGACACCTGAGAAGATCTCACAGGAGTTCTCCTTAGATCTTAAAGACACTAAAGCCCTGGTGGAGTTTTTCATTCCATTCAAAGTGGAGATCATTCCTCCTAAAACTAGAGCTGACAAACAAATAAAGGCTTCTTCAGACTGAACTTTAATGGATTTATTTGTGTCAAATGAGAATCAGATTCACTAATAAATGTAGAGGTGATGTATTTAAAGCTCCAGACTATGATTCTGCTTTCAAAGGTCGCCTTTGGTCAGAGGTGGTAAAAGTACTAGTGTTCAGTACTCAAGTAAAAGTATAGATACTTGAATAAAAACGACTCTGGTAAAAGTAGTGAAGTTTAAAAGTACACACGACTAAATGTACTTAATTAAAAAGGTAAAAACAAAGTCTCTTCAATAATAAGAAAGGATTTTAAACCAGCAACCACATCTTTATTTTCTCAAGAACTTGTAGAAAACTGATACATGGAAACAAGTTAAATCTGTTACTTTAAATATCTGGAGGATTTAACACTCATTATAGTTGATATTTGTAAATACATTGTTTCAAGAAAAAGTGCAAACTTTCAATTAAACCCAAAGCAGCTTTGAGTTTAACATTTTTAATTATATAACATAAAACTAAGAAACATGCCTAACAATAAAAAAAGCTCAAACCACCAACATTTATCAAAAGAACAAGTTCTCCAGGTTTGGAGACGTGACCTCTTTGGTCTGAAAAGGAGTCGTTGGGATTCACAACCAGCTTAGCGGTTGTTGGTTTGAGTCTTTTTACGTCGTGACGTCATCTTCAAAGGCCTTAAAACTAACAAACGTAGGTAATGTTGCTACTTTTGTATATTAAATTTGTTCAAAGTCAGGAGTAGCCTATGTAAATCAGTTCCCACGACAACGCATCCCATCTGTACCAGCGGCTGTTACTGTCAGAGCAGACAGGTTATAACATTCTCATTAAATAGAAAAAACATTTTTATTGTTCTATAAATAACTTTGTGTGGCGACCTGGAGGTCTCTCTTCATTTCAAACATCTGGAGACCCCGTTAAAGCCCTTTATCGATACGTAAATAAAGTTGAAAAACACATACTGTACATACAAATAGAAAGTTTCATGGTATCACGGCAGCAGAAGTGTTAAAGTTTGATTGATTTGCAAAGATAAAGCTCATGTGGGACAGAAGTAGTGCCACAGACAGAATAAAACAGTTTATTTTCTAAATAAAATACGGATGGTATTTTCATTCATTTTCCGACCCGCTTGTTCTTTTCAGGGTGGTGGGGGTCTGCTGGTGCCTATCTCCAGCGTCCTTCAGGCGCTAGGGGGCGGGGCTACACCCTGGACAGGTATTTCACATATAAATATTGACCTTATCCATGGTTGGATAACAATAATCCCAACAAAAGCTGAAGATCTACAGGACTGAAAAAAAGCCCAAAACACAAACAAACAAACAAAAATCATTATTCAGAAAAAAAACGATTTTTTTTCTCAAGTGAATGCAATAGGCTTCCGTAGGCTGATTATTCTTTTACTAAAAAAATAAAAATGATTAATGTTCTTATCTTGAAATTTAGGGTTTAACGGTCTGATGACGATCTCCTTAGTGCTAAAACACTGCCCCCTGTCTGTGAGTCACTGTACTGCCCGCCTCAAACTTTACTTTTTAAACTTGTAAACTGTTAATATTAGTGATATAAAGAGAGAAAACAACATCAGAAAGAGCTCCAACACAGTCTCATGTTGTCCTCACTAAGAAATAAAACCAGAGGAAAGAACATGTGGAGGAAAATCACTAATAAACATGCACATTTTGTTTATTGGTAGTACAGTAAACATATTTTTTGGTTTATACCAGGGTTGGGGTCAATTACAATTGTATCTTCAATTACCAATGTTCAATTACAACTAATTTATGACTACTTGAAACTGACATTTTTTCCCCCTGAAAGTCAATTACAATTACATTCTCAATTACTAAAGATAAATTACTATTTAACACAGTTACCAATCTGAAATAAATACATTTAGAACGATAAGTTAGTATCTCCTATGACAACGGGTCAGTTTGGTCTTAAATCGGCTGTAAAAAGCAATAAAAATGTGTTTATATATATATATTCTCATCTATTGGTTACCTTGTCAGGCTTTCAAGAACATATTGCTATTAATATTTTCTGAAGTGGGCGTGTCAGTAAACCCCTCGATTTAATTATTTTTTTAAATGGCAAATATACTTTAGATAGTGGGAAATCTTGATATGTAGTGAACAATCAATAAAATATGTTTCATATGTTTTAGCCAATAAAAACAGTAATATGGCTTACTAGATTTGCATTTAATTAAATTGTAATTGTAATTGGCATAAAAATTATATTTAAAAAAAAATGTCAATTACAGTCAATTATCTAAACTCAATTTGATTATGATTACAACAGCAAAATATGTTTTTAATTACAATTATAATTGTGTCACAATTGTAATTAATTATCAATTACAATTATAATTGGCCCCAACCCTACATGTACCCTTTTAATGAGGGTTTTATTTTGAAATAGCGTTCGCTGTAAACCGGAAGTGATTTGCACTTTTGCACAGCTTCGTTCTGTAACGTACGGAGTGTGGTGAGGATAATAAAGGAGGGAATCTCTATCCGGGGAGGAGGATGCTGCTGTAACCGGGGCTTAAAGCCGGTCCAGAGACGGTAGAGACGGTGGAGGAGGCCCCGGGACACGGAGCATCGGTACCCGGGCTGGACGCGCTCTCCGTGGGTGGCTCCGGAGACCTGGAGCTACGCAGCGGTCTGCACGGTCGGTTAGTCCGCCTGTGGTTATTACTCAACTATAACATTATAACATTATAACACATTTATTACCGTCATTGGAGGTATTAGCTGCTTCAGTTTCTATAGAGATACCTTTATTTAGCAGAATCTGTGATGAGAAAATCAATGAAAAAAAAAAGACATAAAATGGCTGTACTGCAGTTTGAAGGTAAAACAGGAAACATATAGTTACATTTAGACAGTTTTATTAAATACATATTTGATTTGGTGTGGGTGGACAGGCCTTTGATCTATTTTAATGTTAACCTGAATCAGTCCGTGAACGCATCATCAGAACAAAAACAGCTTACAAGGTTAGACCTGAATCTAATTATTATTATTATTATTATTATTATTATTATTATTATTATTATTATTATTATTATTATTATTAATAAATATAGACCAATGCTCTGCACTGTCAGTGTGGAGTTTGCATGTTCTCCCAATATATTTCATCATATAACAGTGTTTATTCTCTTTACACACACGCACACACAGACACACACACACACACACACACAGTAGTGTTGCATTTTATATCACAATATATAGTTAGATTTATATTTGTATATATATTTTATACAGGGACCCCACGGTCATGAAATTCTTTAAAAAGTTATGGAATTAGAAAAAACGATTTTCCAGTCTTAAAAAGTCATGCAATATTGAACAGTTTTGGAAATATAGCTTATTATATTTTAATGTTTAACACATGTTAAACCCCAAAGATGTTCAGCGTTATTTCAAAGTGAAAGTGATTCATATCGACAGCATCATTGAGCTGGAATCACAAATTCTCATAAATTCACACTAGTTATGACTACGATCACTTCAGCTAACATACGCTAAAAACCAGGAAATGTATACGCAAAAAAGATGCTCGCGCTTCAGAACTAAGTCATGGAAATTTGGTAAAATATTTTCGAAATGTTTTGAAAAATCATAGTGTGGGAACCTTGTTTTATATATACCTGTAATGTAAATTCATTTTTCTCTCTGTACTGCGTACACACCCATGTGTGTATATATCTTCTATTTTTTATTATGCTTGTGTATTTTTCTCCTTGTGGAACTAATAATTATATCCTGATATAGTTTTTGTTCCTTAAAGCATGAGATTATTAAAGGAGGAAACAGCTTCGTCTTTGCTTCTGTTGTACAGTAACATCATCAGCCGTCATTAGAATATACTTTGTGCTGCCAACGTGTTTATTGAAGTGTGTGGGTGACATGACAACACTATCTCTAATGATGGCCCCATGAGCAGATATGTATGTACTCTGTGTGTGGTTTTATGGTCCATAGCAGGTTTATCAGAGCCACCAGTTCTGATCCTACGCTGACATTAAACAACTGTTTACATGAAGAATATGTTTAAAAGCAAAGCAGTGATGCACAAACGTGTGAAACATTACAGCGTTCAGGGAACGACTGTTGGGATTAATTATAATTGTGTTTTATATTTTATATACGCAGAGAAATAGACGTACATAGTAACTCCTGCATTAGAGTGAAAGTGTGGCAATAAAAAGTCATTTAAAACGAACCATTACCTGAGCGTTCCCCTTTAAATGAGTAAATGAGACGCTCTGATTGGTCAAGAGTGGTTTTACACAGGGTTCACATGCCCGTGAAACGCCTCCGCGCAGAATAGCACGTACCACGTTCTCGAGAATTCAATCAAATGACTCGGTTCCACAGAGTAAAAAAGGTCTCAGAGAGGCTCTAGACATTCGCTCATAGAATATCCATGTCAGATTACAGCCTGATTCAACGAGCATTAAAGGAGGAGGAGTCGTTGGAAAAATGGGGCCCCCTCGCGGCCCCGTGACACATAAGGACTAATGGGCCTCATTCATATATTGGTATGTGTCAATAATTCGGTACCACCAACTGTCGCAATCTTTGACTCACAAATAAATGAGAAAACAACTTAAATGTAAATTGCCCACCCCGGGCCCATTGAGCACCTAATATAATTGTCTGAGGCATAATCATAATCTACGTTGAATTACCTTTGAAACGATATATCACACGACTATGTTTCCATACATTTGGAAATTACCGGAAATAGGGGGTGGACCCCCGCGCCCCATTTCAAAAAAAGGGCTCCAAGCATCTCATCATATTCATTCATAGAGTATTCATACCAAACTGTATTCAGATCTAACAAGAACTAACGGAAAAGTAGTCGTTTGAAAAATGGGGTCCCCTGGCGCCCCCGTGACACGTACAGGATAATGGGCCTTATTGATATATTGGTATGTACCAATGATTCAGTTCCACCAACTGTCAAGTGTCTTATTTTTTAACACATAATATCTATGATTTCATGACTGTAATTAATTTCACGTTTCAAAATAAAATAAATGGTAACATTCGTTTGAAGAAAAAAAAATATATATACAGTATAATTTACCGTAAACATACAAAACAGTGACGTGGTTGCAGAGGAAGCAGATGTTTGTTTCAACTTTCAACAACATCAGAGAATGTTAATTTAAAATTTCCTGTCCAACAAATAATTTTCCTAATGTTTTTTTTTTTGTATTTTTGTTGTTTTATAGTTTTCTGCCTATTTCTGTCTTTTCTGTTACAGGAAGTGAATGTTTTCTGATGGTTTTCTTTGGTCAGGGAAAATGCAGCTGTGATTTTTGTTGCGATGATGATGATAATGATGATGATGATGATGATGATGATGATGATGGCGTAGTGATTGAGTGTTTTTGTTTGGTTTCCAGGGCCTGGTTGCCATGACGACTACACTACGGAGCGCTGACGTTCCGTTCCGTCCGAGCTCTCCTCCAATGACGCCTGTGCTTTGCCTGGTTGATGTTTGCGTCTCAGGGGCAGGACGTGAGGCGGTCTCTGGTGCCTTGTTACGGGGCCATTGAAGCGTTCCTAGAGGCCCCTCCCCCCCCCCGAATGGAAAACGTCACCATGGCAAACACCTCCCTGGGCCCCACCATGGCGCCGACCGCGGAAGAAGCTTCGGAGAGCGTCCAGGGCGTGGGCCTGCCCCTACAGATCTTTTTCTCCATCGTCATGGTAACCATTCTGCTGGTGGCTCTCTCGGGGAACGTGGTGGTGTGTTTGATGGTGTACCAGCGGTCCGCCATGCGCTCGGCCATCAACATCCTCCTGGCCAGCCTGGCGTTTGCCGACATGATGCTGGCCGTCTTCAACATGCCGTTTGCGCTGGTCACGGTCGTCACGACTACGTGGGTTTTCGGGGACGCGTTCTGCCGAGTGTCGTCGATGCTCTTTTGGTTTTTCGTTCTAGAAGGAATGTTTATACTGCTTATAATAAGCATTGATCGCTTTCAAATTATCGTCCAGAAACAGGATAAGCTGAGCCCGCCCCGAGCTAAGCTGCTGATCGCAGTGACCTGGGGCCTCTCCTTGGTGTTCTCCTTCCCTCTCGCTGTGGGGGCCCCTGCCCTGGAGACCCCCCCCAGGGCCCCACAGTGCGTGTTTGGTTACAGCACAGAAAGAGGCTACCACGCCTACGTGCTGCTACTGTTGTCACTCTTTTTCTTCGTGCCTTTCGTGGTCATGTTGTACACCTTCATGGGAATCCTGAACACCATCCGTCACAACGCGATCCGCGTCCACGGCCACCCGGACGGCGTGTGCCTGAGCCAGGCCAGCAAGCTGGGCCTGCTGAGCCTCCAGCGGCCGTTTCACATCAACATAGACATGAGCTTCAAAACGCGTGCCTTCACCACCATCCTCATCCTCTTCTCTGTGTTCACCGTGTGCTTCGCCCCCTTCGCCGCCTACACGCTGGTCGCCACCTTCAGTGACGCGCTCTACCACGGCGACGGCTTCTTTCAGCTCAGCACCTGGGTCCTGTGGCTGTGCTACTTCAAGTCGGCCCTCAACCCTCTCATCTACTACTGGAGGATCAGGAAGTTCCGTGACGCCTGCTTTGATCTGATGCCCAAGTACTTTAAGTTTCTTCCACAGTTGCCAGGCAACACCAAGCGGCGAATACAACCGAGCGCCGTGTATGTGTGCGGAGAGAACCGCTCTGTAGTTTGAACGCCATCAGAAACGTGGCTTTCACAGCATTTACTGCCACATCTTTATTTATTAGTGAACATTTGTCTACAAAGCAGAGGATGATCTATGGCACATGTGTCCAAGTCGAGGCCCGGGGGCCAAATCTGGCCCTTTAGAGCAGGGGTGTCAAACTCATTTTAGTTCAGGGGCCAAATACGGAGCAGTTTGATCAGATTTTATGCAGGAAAATGAGTAATTTTAACATTATTGTGTCATAATTTACATTTCTACGTAGACATAAAATACTAAATATAAGAAACAGATAATATTCAAGCAGTAAGTGACACTTAACATTCCTAGATTTTATTAATATTAATATTGTGTCATAATTTGAGGAAAAAGGATTTAGTCAGAATTTTGAGGGTTTTTTTCCAACAGTTTAACATTAAAAAATGATATAAGTTTTATTTACACAATGATTCATGTTTACCTTTGATGTGGTGTTGACATGTGCTCCAGAAAGTAAAAATGATAAAAAACAAACATGAAACATTTTGTAAAAATGACCATTAATTCATATGTAGATATCACAGCTCCTCCAAATATAAAAATTCAATTAAAATCCACGATATTTGCAGAGCTGTTTATCATTTCTTATATCACACATTTTGATTTTAAATTGATGAACAAACTCTATATGTTCGAAAATGCGGCCAATTTTCCTTAAATTATTCCCCAAATCAGGGAAATTTAAGAAAAACGTCTGCAGAAACTAATATACTCGTACTTTATAATAGTGCTGGCCAACAAAACAATAACGATATATATTGCGATACAGATGTGATCAATATCAATAGAAAATATGTGCAATAGTACGTTCAATAATTTCACTGAACTCCATGAGAAAAAAATATGTATTTTATAATGAAATTATCATTACTTATAGTCTATATTTGAATAATGACACTTAATATTTGTTTATTTTTTTGTCAATTTATTTTTTTCTAGTTGTTTTGAGGTTTTTTTTAATTGTTAAAATATTCTGTTTAAAATAAAATGACTTGCATTCAGTTTTTTCTTCTCTTGTTCCCTAATTTTAATAGGATTAAAAATACAAAACTAGTCAATAATTATGGATATCGTCTGATATGAAACACTTACAGTATCATTTATACGTGGATCTGTATTTGGCCCCTGAACTAAAATGAGTTTGACCCCCTGCTGCTCTATGGTTATTACTTTAATGGTGTAAGTAGAAGATGAGAAATGATCTGATTTCTTCTTATTTGTCATCATTCTGATCATGTCTGTGATATCTGCTGCATGCTTCTGAAATTAATTATCTGATTGAAGTTTTATTATAGTTACTCTACATTTCCCCATAAATTCTGAGATGTTATACATTAGTAGAACTGTAGGAAAGCTTAGTGTTTGCCTTAAAGAAAAAGTAATGTTCTCTAGGGCTGGGCAATATATCCAGATTCAAGTAGGGCTGCACAATTAATCAAATTTGAATCCTGATCATAATTTTGGTTGCCATGATTAAATAAACCTGATCGCTGGCAATAATTACATGTAAAATACAGTCTTTGGTACATTTTGAATTCTTGGGTTTTTTTTTTTTGGTTTTTTTTTGGCTTTTTGTTGTTTTTTAGTGTAAACTTAATTTTGAACTGTAAACTGTTTAAAAGTAGTGTAATAAACAACAGTTTTTTAAAACTTTGTTTCATTTGCAATTTATAACATACAAAAAACTGACAAGTGTAACAAAATTAAATAAATAAACAAAAAAACAATAATTTAACCAAGGATAAACATAGATATATATATATATATATATTCCCAAATATAATAAAATAATTGTGATTATAATCATGAGTTCAATATTGATCAAAATAATTGTGATTATCATTTTGGCCATAATCGTGCAGCCCTAGATTAAAGATATATTGAGTTTTGGCGATATAGAAAATGATATTGGTATATATATATATATTTTTAAATGAAAATAGTCGCTGCTTTTGCTACTTCTCAGAACATTAAAGCACAAATACAGAACTCACTCACACATGCTGTCCCTTAGTTACACAATATGAACCACTTTAGGCTTTATTTGTTAATAAATGTCCTATTGTGTATTTGTTTTTGTTCTTTTTTGTTTTTTTGTTGTCCCATTGTGTCATTTTTCACTTTTTGTTTCCTTTTTGTGTATTTTTTTTGTTCTTTTGTGTATTTTTGTCGTCCCGTTGTATATTTTTTTTAATCCTTTTGTGTATTTTGTCATCCTATTAAGTGACGCTGGTTGCCCATGTTTGTGATACAAGTTCTTAATTTTTATTTTTTAACCTTTTTTTCTATTTTTCATCAGCAAATTTAACCTAGAATTATCTTTTCTGGTAAAACCTTATTTGAATTAAAATAACAGAGATTTATTTCGTATATATCGCCAATTTGAGAAAAGAAACTTAAGATATGAATTTTGGTCCATATTGCCCAGCCCTATTCTTCCCTTTACAAAATCTATCAATACTTGATCAAACTCGACAATTGATTAAACTTTTTCTGTTTTTTCACATTAACCAATGATGACAAACGTCACATTATGATATTATATTGTTCTAAATCACCCTTAAACGAGATTCTGTGTCTCTGTGATTAGGAATTAAGCTGTAGAGCAGTGGTTCTCAAATGGGGGTACGGGTACCCATAGGGGTACGCGACGGCACTACAGGGGGTACTTGAGAAAGAGAGGAAAACTAACAAATAAAAGTATAAAAAATATGGGGTTTTATAATGTTTATTTGTGGTTAAAAATGATCATCACAGTGAATATTACCATCAACTCACAAAACGACAACAAAAACACAAAATAAGAGAAAAATATGCTGAATAATAAAAAGAACAGAGAAACAACAACAAAACACACAAAATGATGATAGAAATGATCTTGATTAGAACATAAAAGGAAAATACAAAGGTCAGTCTTGGTTCCACACCAGGAAGGAGATGACTAGAAATAATAAAAACTATAGAAATAAATCTATTGAGGCACTAAATACTGTTTTATTTCCACTTATTTACAAAATAAGATTGTTTAAAATGTGTTTTCCTCATTCATTCCATCATTATGATCTATAGATGTTTTTTCACAGAGTTCTAGTCGGACAAAGGGGGGACTTGAGCAAATAAAAGTTTGAGAACCATTGCTGTAGAGCATGTGTCAAACTCATGGCCCAGGGGCCAAATCCGGCCCTTTGTAGCATCCAAGTCGGCCCACGTGAGAAAATAAAAATGACAGAGAAAACATGAATAAAACTCAACACCGGTGCTTTTATCACATGATTCCAGTCATTTTTAATGTTAAACTGTTGGAAAAAAAACCTCAACATTCTTACAAAATTCTTCTTTTGTATTTTATGTCTATACGTAGAAGTTCAAACTATGGAACAATAATGTTAAAATATTAACCAATATATGTTTTTTTTTTCTGCATAAAAATCTTTGGAACACTTTAGATCAACCTGGTGTGTATTTGGCCCCTGAACTAACATGAGTTTGACACCAATAAAGGTCATTGCACTGGATTTTATTTACAGTCATAGGAACTCATATTGATTAGTTTTCTATCATGAATTATCGACTGTTTTCCTTCTGATTGATCCTATTACAGCCCTCACGACACAAAGATTGTCTACAATTGTAACTATTCATCAGATAATCCACAAAAAGTCAACGACAGCCATTGATACTTTTATACAGCGTTGATGAGAGAATAAAATAAAACAGCTCAGGTGTTGTGGTGCATTTTATGAATATTCCTTGTGGCACATGATGACTGGTGAAAGAACTGCTAATGTTTGAATCCACCAGCTTTTCTAAGGCTGGACGTGTGCCATACCTTTTATAAAAAATAGTGCCAATTTATTTTAAGTGTGGGATCCAAACATTTAGCTTTAGGTTTTTTAATGAAGGCAAAAAAAAAATCATTGACATCAGAAAAAAAAAAAAAAAAAAAAAAAAACTTTATACCTCTTCAATTGCACTGATTTGCATGTAATTATAAGCAGGGGGATTTATTTAAGTCATTAGAATGACTTCATGGACTGGATGTGAGGAATGTGAACGACATGTACATTTGTATTTAAATGTTTTTAAATGTGCCTATTAACTCGTCCATTTGCCAGTCATTATGCTGCTATTTCTGGTTCAATTGTGCAATTTCAATGTACTGTACGGTTAAGTGTAATAAAAACTTGACATTTCTAAATTGGTAAACTGTCTTCTGTGACGTTTTCTGTGCAAAAAAACCCCCAACAAAATATAAATATATATATATATATATGTATATAAAAATTCATAATTGCCCCTTTAATGTTTGTCCAACTCATCAGAGGGACATAAAGCCTAATGAGTGTAGTAATTAAAACCCATAATGACTTTACTAAATGTATCAGGAGAAGCTGGTCGACGTGTGACGACACTGTGAAGAAATAAGTCAGTGTTAAACAACTATGTGATTAAAATCATATGATCCATAATCAGCTTCATTATACAGTCAGCAGTGACTCATCAACGCGTCCACAGCTTTGAAGCTCACTTCAATCAAAGCTCCGATGACCATCGCTAGGCAACAATAAACTCTTCAATGTCCTCCAGAGTCTCGTGGGGACCACTTTGACAAAGTGAGCAATTGAAATATATTATGCAATCACATATTCAAATATTTGGACTGAAAGTTGGGAAAAGTGAAACTATATACTGTATATAAAAAAAAAATTAGAGACTTCTGCCATTAACCAGGATATTATAAAAAAATGACTTTATAATGATGAGACGGACAAATGAGATGTGCATCATGTGCTGTTTTTAAGATTAAATCTATTTTTATTTATTTATTGCACTTTATCATTTATGTTGAAGCTGCTGTAGCGACTACTTTATGTTCTGTTCCTTTGTACATCCCAACCCACTACTGACACTGAATAAATATATAAGTTTTCTGAATCATTTCATTAAAAAAGTACGGGACACATTAAAAACACGTAATAAAATCATGATTCTATCGTTTAATTTTCCTTTTTAAAGTTATCTTCCACTGTTTTTAAAAATGTGTCCTAAAACCTTTAAATGTCCTTATTAGTAGATCTATGTCTAATAAAACATATTATTTTGCACCATATTTGTTTTATTAACTTTTTAAAATGGATACTAGTTTATCGTTTTACAGTCTGTGCGCCGCCATGTTGAAATGATGTCATTGATGATGTCATCACACGTTCAGTGGATTAAGGTGAAACATTCAGGATCATTTATCAACGTTTTCAGTCAAAATAACAACTTGTGCCTCTTTGTGTTGATTTAAAAATCAGTAAAAGTTCAATTTGATAAACAATCCATGAGTCGAAAAAATGTGTGACCACAGGGGGGGCGACATTTCTACCTACTGTTTCATAAACAGATTATCAGACTCTATGTATATATAAATATATATTTAACTTTATTACGTTTAATCTGATTGGTCGCTATGATGTGATACATTACGTTTAATCTGATTGACTGGCTATGATGTGATACATTACGTTTAATCTGATTGGTCGGCTATGATGTGATACATTATGTTTAATCTGATTGATCGGCTATGATGTGTGATACATTACGTTTAATCTGATTGGTCGCTATGATGTGATACATTACGTTTAATCTGATTGATCGGCTATGATGTGATACATTACGTTTAATCTGATTGATCGGCTATGATGTGATACATTATGTTTAATCTGATTGACTGACTATGATGTGATGCATGTGATTGTTTTCTGGTTGTTGATTTTTTCTAGTTTCATAATGTGTTTTGATAATTTTAAAATAATAATAATAATTTACTCAGTAACTGTGGGTGTAGAAATGTAACTAATTACTTATTTTAAAACAACAGTAACGGAGTACTTGTAATCCATCACTTTCACATCTGATAATACTCCACTGTGACTGTACATTAGTGGGCGTCACACAGACATATTTACAGTATTAAAGCCAAATATAAGTGACTCATATTACTGTATATTCATCCTTTCAATCCAAAGTGCTTTTAAAAAGCTGTGAGTGGTCGGTTTCTCCTGACTCTTGTTATTGGAATGTAAGTGTTGCTCACAGGGAAATAAACACCACGACTCAGTGCGTCATGACACTAATCTCTCTCTGAACAGCTCACACACACACTTATTAAAGATCCTGAAAGTTTTCAGGTCAGATTAACACAGAATGGATCAGATTATTTCATATTTATTTATATTGGCAAATATAAACCTGATTAAATCACTTTTTCAGCTTAATTTACTTGCACTGGCCAGTTTTTAAATATGAAGTTTAAACGTCTGTATTATGGGCACTTGAACTTTTTTGAGTATATTTCTACAAACAACTGGTACTGAGTAAATTATTATTATTATTATTGTTTACAATCAACTACAGAGATTGTGAAACTAGAAAAAAATGAAATGACCAAACAACAATCAAATACTTAATGTACGCCCCCAAAACAGTTTTAGAGATGATTAATGTATCTATATTTAGAGTCTGACAATTATTACATTTTTAATTGAATTCATTCATGTTCATTTTATTTAAAATATAATTGTACATTTTGACAAACCTTTATTTTATACAGATACATAAAATAAGTTATAATTGTGGTAGATTGTGTACATTTCTACATGAGATGTTTACTGTATGTACAGGAAACCGTACCAGATTTATTATTTTCAACGTGAACTGGAGCAATAATAAAGTTCAAAGGTTATAAACCACAGGGTGAAATGAACGTAATATACAGAACGCTGAGTGAGTGGATTCATAAGTAGATGAGGCCAAATTATGAGGAAATCCAGTTCCTTCAGGATGTCTGCTCAGATGGTTGTTCCAGGATTTCTTCTGTTTTCTCTAATCACTGGAGATCTATACGTTTATTTCTACCTCCCAAAAACACTATTAATAAACACCTCTGACACATGCATGCCCTCCACAGGAAGTACCCATCAGTACATACACAGGTTTAGTTGATCCTGTTAATGTGATACATGTCAGTTCCAAACTTTCAGCATAGACGTAGATTCTGCTGGACGTGATCAACCCAATGTAAACCGACAATACAACGTTTGTAAAATATTAATAGTACACATTTATATATGTGACAGTTTTGTGGTGTTTTTTAATTGTAAAAAAATAAATAATAATTTAAAAAAGACAGACAAAAACCACAATGTATAACACTGACAATCAAAAACAAACAGGAAATAAGATAAAACCAAAATAAATTGGAATTCACTCAAAACATATACTTTCTAATATTTTTTAAATAGCAGAGTTTTCACCTTTTAAATAGTACACAAACTGCTGTAAAATAGTACACAAACTGCTGTAAAATAGTACACAAACTGCTGTAAAATAGTACACAAACTGATATAAAATAGTACACAAACTGATGTAAAATAGTACACAAACTGCTGTAAATAGTACACAAAACTTATATAAAATAGTACACAACTGATTGTTAAATAGTACACAAAACTGATTGTAAATAGTACACAAACTGATGTAAAATAGTACACAACTGATGTAGTACACAACGGATGTAGTACACAAACTGATGTAAATAGTACACAAACTGATGTAAAATAGTACACAAACGAAGCATTTTGCGCATGCGTTGAAAGGATCTGAAAGGATCAGGCCAGTGAAAATATTGGGTAGTGATAATACAATACCTTTAATACAAAAAAGAAAGACTTCAGCCTCCTATGATGGACTAATAATCTTTTTCACACTCTGAACTGTGCATGCGAGATATAAATTCAAAGGTTCACAAATAAAGTCAAGTAAAAAGGTTTAATGGACCACAGAAGCCAATGACATTTGACCTCCTGGTTTCCAGAGCAGCCCATTGCTTTGTTTACAACATGGTGACAAATACGTACGTCTGTTGTTTGTTGTGATACACCGAGAAAACAAGACTGTGATCAGTGTGTGCAAATTTAACAACGTCGTACACCATTCACTAACCAGGTCAGTGATTATTTTTTATTTCAATTTACAATTTGAAGGAAGTGCACATGATAGATACTAAAGAGATCAATAAGTGAAACAGCACTGATCAGCTGATTGATCACCGTTTGAAAAGCAGGAAAAACCTGAATTTTCAGCTTGTGTACAGCATTAGCTTTAGCAGCATTAGCTTTAGCAGCATTAGCTTTAGCAGCTAACAGCCTGTTTTTGTGGAAACGTCAACGCTGACTCAGTGTCTACACCGTCAGACATGCAGAGTTTATCCCTCTTGACCTTTGAACTGAACGAGTGTTATTGAAAGGTAGAAATATTCACTGAAATGCTCCAATACTTGACCAGGACACAGACGATGCTAATCCAAGCTCAACAGATCATTGAGCTGAGACACGGTCAAGGCTGTAATATTTTCATCACTAATATTTCTCTTTGGCACTCATTCATTTTTGGAAATACTGCATATTTAGTGTTTTCCTGCTGAAGAAATACAAGGTTCTCATTGTAAAAAAACATAAAAAAGGGTTTGACATTTATAATACATTTTATATCTATGGATAGGGCCGAAGTAATTGAAAAGTGCAATAAAAATATACTATACATAAATATGAAATAGTTCCACTGCATCAAATCTTTCAACTACTTCAGACCTATTCATATATATATATATAAATTATAAACAATTAGTTATAGTTTTCAAACTGTATGGCTTAGATATATTAGGTATTAACTGAAAGATTATTATGATATGTCATGATTACAGTGTGTGGACATGATGTGGTTACAATGGGAGTCAATGGGGGAAATTTGGTCTCGTGGTTACTGAGTGTCAGTATGATGCATAATACAGTATATTTACTTTTCTATACACTTTCTGTACACGTTGGGCTTTGGAATTAAGCAAATAAACATGAAAAACAATAGTGGGTTATTTTTTTATACAGTTATCTTTTAAAATGAGAAAAACAGATAAAACCCAAAGATGCTGTGAGGGTTAATCAGACTGCATCTGATTTCTGAGTCAGAGGAAAACATCAGACTATGAGGAGGGATAGACGGGAATAATCAGTGACGAAAACACTGATGATATCTAAGCCTGCACCTATAAAAGCAACTGGTCCATCAGTGGTCCATCAATGGTCCATCAGTGGTCCAGCAGCGGATGTTGGATCACCAGAGAAGAAGAACCTTCAGGAGGAACATGAGGCACTGAGATAAGGTGAGACATCAGGAGAAGAACAACTTCTGTTAGAAAAGCTTTTAAAAAAACACCTCTGAGTGTGTGTGTGTGTGTGTGTGTGTGTGTGTGTGTGTGTGTGTGTGTGTGTGAAAACGCGTCTGTTTCATGTCAGCGCTGATACAGAAAACGTTTATCTTTGGATAAACGTGTTAAGATGCTGGAGCTGCGTTCCTTCAACATTCTTGGCTCCTTTTTATTCACAGGTTATGTTGAAATACTGAGCAGTTCCAGTGTTGAAGGTTTAGTAGAATTATTTCATTATTTTAATCTTTTCTGTGAGTATTTTTTTGCAGGATTCGTCTTTTTTTTTTTTTTTTTTTAAAGTAGAATTGTTGTAATTTATTGTAATTTAATTGTAAATGGAACATTATTCAAAGCACTTTTTATGGAATAACAGGCTTTAGAAAACATATGTGCTGAGTCTCCTCTGGGTTCATTATTTGATGGTTTCGCTTCCAAAACTAAATAAACACTGTAATTATTTAGTTTTACTGAATTTAAAACCAATATGGAAATAAAGACAGATAAGCAGCATTTTCATGTTTTAAAATTAAAATAAAAAATGGTCTTTTGTTTGTGTGATATTTGGTTATTTATGGTGAAATTATCAGGCCTCTATACTGGGTTTAATGGTTAAGGCTTTTGGGGGGACGGTGGTGTGTTTAAGGACAACTCACAAAACTACACTTTAAAGCTGTGATGTTTTTTGTGTGTGAATTAATTAATTTCACAGTTTCATTTATTACATTTTTGGACTTAAATTAAACTAAGCGTTCTTTATAAACACTCATCTGTTAAATGGACTTGATTTAAAATGTGCATTTATTACTAAGTTTTTTTCCAAAGCTCATTAAAGGAACAGAGCTGCCACTCTATACTCCATTTATCTATGAATTCCATTTTGTCCTGAGTAGACAATCAAATATCTAAATCTATTGACAGAGCCGAAAGTAAACTAACCAATAGGAAAAGAGTTTCATCTACGTATGTTATACAATTAAATAACAGCATGTTAACTATCACCGATAGTCACACAAACAAAAAATGTAAACGTTTTAACACTTAAGTGTGTGAATTTTAGTTTTTCACACATTTTAAAACATTGATTTATATATAAATATGCCTTTATTGGTTTTAAACATCACAAAATATTATATTTTAAACATTTTTGGGGAGAACCTGTAAATGTCTCTGCTCAGGATTCTCTTCAGGTTACAGACAAAAACTTAAACAAACAGAAGTTGGAGACAAATGTTGCTATTTTTTTATTCTTTATGTAAATGATGCTCCTTTAATGTATTTTTGTGTGTACATGTTCAAGTTCACACTTACCTTGGTAATGTAAACATGTTTGTCATACCTTTTTAACCTCCTATTAACTCAAATATTACTAAACACATTTTCCCTTGGGGTCACTCTGACCCCCGGGATATTTGCCTCCAGAAAATGAATTGCAGAAAATTGTTAGTTTGTTTTTGTGTCAGACCCTGTTTATTTGTTGAATACATAAAAAATCCCTTAATAATGAAACCTGTTCTCTAGCGCCACCATCAGGACAAACTTAAATTAAGATTCATTTCCCACACCATGGTTACGGGTTATTTCCTGAAAGACATTGGTAGATCCTATTATAAACTAAAGGGGAACAATTAGCATATTCTCTTTCTCTCTAGAAAATGTCCTTGAGGAAGAAGTCTAGGCTGCGTCCCAATAGTCCCTCCTATCTCCTTTCCTATCCACTTTTAGAAATGAGCTTTTAGTCCATTTTCAGAAATGTGTAGTTTTTTCACCACGTTAGATGTCACTAAACCTTCGCAGCCGTCAGATTATTACGTCAACTGTGGAAGTGCGTCTGATTGACAAACAAACGTGAAGGCCTTTTTCCTAACACCTTCCTTAACCGTGTGGATGACGTCATCCGTGAGATTAAGAAAAAAGTCGATAGGAAATAATATTCAGACGCTGCCTTACTGTCAATGAGGTTTTGGAACAGCTCTTTCACAGTGAAAGTGACATAAAGGAGAATGTGTCTTACACAGAGGACTGTGTTGAGGACGAACCTGATTTTGAGGCTTTCTCATCTAAAATAACACAGGAAAGGTCAAAGGTCATACTCTAGTGCTTGTTATGTTGTCAGTGAAAACTATTGAAGATAAATTAATTGATTGTTACATGTGAAATTAGCCTGTCTAGGAACAACAGATGGAAATTAGCCTATGGCTATAATCTGACATATTTACATATGTTATATGTTCATTAATATGCACTGTCCCTATTTAAATAAATACATTAAAAAATAAGAATAATTGTAATGTAAAAGTTTGTCCTGATGGTGGCGCTAGAGAAGAGGTCAAGGTTTCATTATCAAGGGTTTATTTATGGTTTCAACAAATAAACAAAGTGTGTGACACCAAAAAAAAAAACGTTTTTGAAGGCAAATATTCCTGGGGTCAGATTGACCCTAAAGCTAAAATGTGTGAGTCAATTCCATTTTTCAGTTACAATTATGTTTTCAATTACCCATGTTCAATTACGATTACAGTTACCAGCATTTTTTTCAATTACAATTATTTTTTTATCCTCAGATAGACATTTACAATTACTTTCTCAATTACTAAAGTTCAATTGCAATTAATCACAATTACTGAGCCTGAAATAATAACCTAATAAAAGTTAACCTTCCTCTTGTGTTAGCTTTATGTTAGCATCTGTAACTGTAACATTGTTCCTCAGTTTTGTATTAAATTATAGTTCACAATTTTTATAGAATTTTCATGGCAATTACAATTACAAAGCCAATTATCTGAACGCAATAACAATTAACTTACGTTAATTGTAATATGCCATAATTGTATTTAATTATCAATTTAAATTGACCCCAACCCTGGTTAGTAATATGATGTGAATACTTCCAACAGTTGTGCTTCCTTTTTGATGGTATTCCAGATTCCCATGGCCTCTAACGCCTCACACTGGTCGTCCTGGGAGGTGGAACCAGATGTTGACAACTGCAGCAGCTACACTGAGTCCTGGCTGTGGCTTTCCTCCTTGCAGCCCGCCTTCCTGGGTTTGGTCACCCTGGTGGGGCTTTTGGGGAACGCTCTGGTTCTGGGGGTGTTCTGTCTGCAGAGGAGGCCTTGTTCCGTGGCCGACATCTACCTGGGGAACCTGGCAGCTGCTGACTTGGTCATGATGTGCTGCCTTCCTTTCTGGGCCGTCACCATCGCCCGAGGCTACCAGTGGGACTTTGGGGAGCTGCTGTGTAAGCTGGTGAACGTGGCCATCACTATGAACTACATGTGTAGTGTTCTGTTCCTGGTGCTGGTAGCGTGGACCGCTACCTGGCCCTGGTGAAGCCCATGAACCAGAGCCGTCTGAGGAGAGCTTCCTGGGCCAAACGCGTCTGTCTGGGGATCTGGACCGTGGGCTTTCTCTTCACTCTACCTGTCCTGCTCTTCAGAACTGTATCTCACCTGGAGGATCCTGGTGTGGATGCTTGTATTCTAGACTTTCCCAACCCAGCATGGAGACCCTACCAAAACATCAGCTGCTCTGTGTTGGGCTTCATAATCCCTGTGGTGGTGGTATCTTACTGTACTCATTACATCATGAAGCACAAACCAGCAGGGTTTGGAACGCCCCCCAGGGGTGAGAAGCGAGAGGAAGGCCACTCACCTAGTTCTGGCGGTTCTGTTGGTGTTCCTCTTCTGCTGGACTCCTCACCAGCTGATGCGCTTTCTTGACACGTTAGATTATTTTAGAATGACTCCTGGATGCCTGTTGGTGGTCACGTCTTGGACGTGGGCATACAGCTGTCACTGCATACCTGGCGTACAGCAACAGTGCGATCAACCCTTTCCTCTTCGTCATCGTCGGGTCCCACTTCAGGAAGAGAGCCAGAGACGTTTTCAGAACAACTCTAAACTTGTGGTCCAAGGACCTGCCATACATGAGCGTGAGCTTCACCTCCACAACAAAAGTCGAGAGAAACTCAAAACTGTATTATTGACCAGAGGTTCTCCACCTTGGGGTCGGACACCATTTGGGGTCTCGAGACACTGGGAGAAGGTCCCCTGATGTCTTTAAGGAACTAAGAATATTTTCTGAACAGTTAGCCATTTTTGCTTATTTTTGAGTTTTTTCTGCAAATCACACTTTAGACATAGTGTGGGGGGCGTGGCTTGAACTGTCCCTGCTCTTCCTCACTCACGCTCAGTTTTTACATTCAGTTTTTGTGTGTACAATGAAATTTACAGTGATTTCAACTCAATAAAGACACAGCCACTTCCAAAATGTAAATTAAACACCTAAAAGCAAATGAGGTGATGGAAAATGAATAAATGCTCCGGCTAATTATAAACTAATAATAAATTAAAATTTGCTGTAAAAAATAAAACTCCTACGATCTTATACTGTGCAGTAGTGTAATGTTTATTTCTTCAGAATTTCAATGACCTCAGTACAAAGTCTGGGTGCTGACCTGCTTGAAGTCTGTGTTAGTTGTGTAAACAAAGTGTAATCTACAAAGTAGGAGGATTTAAGTGTTTTTTGTCTGATTATGGATATTTCCCTCTGAGCTGACAAATATGAACATGTAAAACAGGCCCATGTGTCCCCACTGATAACCAGCGGATCCACAATAATCTGGGAGAACATTAGGAGAGCAATGTGCAGACCAGTAACTGGAATAAATGGTTAATGTTATTCAATCAATCTGATTCCAGAGGCTTTGAACTGAAACCTGTGTGGAATAGATTCAAGATGTTCCAGATGAACCCTCATGTTTCCTCCCAGAGACCAAATAAGCTTGCTTAATGCCAGCTGTTCTCTTCGAGATTACTGTAATGATAATTATTCTTATTTCCATCCACTGGAGCCCAGTGTCATGTTTTCTGTTTCAACCTTTCTACGTAGAGTTTGCTGGTTCTCAGAGAACTAACCTAACCATGGATCTGTTCTCTACTTCTGGTATTTGGAGAACATTGACCTGGTTAATGTATGTAGCTGACACTATGTCATCCACTTTCTTACCACAATAACGTGCAGTAGCAGGAGGTCTTACTGTTTATTTATGTTAAAGCTTTTATTGCACCAACAATGAATTCAGTTAAGATTTAAATATATTTTATGAAATAAAGACTACAGTGTAGTAAACTACTGAGAAGTTTGATGTGATTAAGTAATATAATTATTCCCACTGATTCTAACCAAAATGATGGACAAACTAAAGGTTTGGACCTAAAACCAAAAGTGAAGGTGAATCATTAGACAGGAGGAGAAACTGGTCAAAATGATTCTTCATCAAACTGAAAACAACAGAACATAAAGTCAACTGATGGTGATGACTCTCTGATAGTAAACGCCCCCTATATAGACTCTGAGCTACTGATTAGAGTCAGCTGATGGAGAACATCACAGATGCAGCCAATAACTCCTGATTGGTCCTCAGAAAACCTTTAACAATCTGTTCACAACAATGTGTGGAATTAAACCTGATCCTCTAGACATTCTGAAGTGTACACACCACTAGTGTCTGGTTTTTTACTAATAATAACTTCTTGTGACACTAGGTATCTGCGCAACCGTTGAGGACCTTAAGAAGTCAGATACACCTTAGTTTGACTACGTGGCCAATGCAGGATGTCTGAGGCCTATGTGGTCCATAAGAACCAAAGATCTACTGGTACTTTGTCATGTTTCAGGTCATCCACAGGGTTCAAGGTCATTTTCAAAGGTATTCAGTGTTAGATGTTGTGAGTCAGATCAATCTCAGAAGGAGTAATAATTGTAAGTATAGACTTAAAAAAGTAGGAAACGTTGAAGTTTAAACATGCAACACTTTATTTTCTCAATGCAATTGTTTATTTTCATTACATTTCTTAGAAAATCATCATGTTCATATTTTATTATCCACTAACAACTTTTAACTAATTCTAAAACATGTTGAACAATTCAACAATTAGTAATATTTAAAAAGAAACAAATCTTATCACAATCCAAACACCAAATATGACATGATTACATTCCCAGAGTTGATCAGGAACGAGTCAGGATTGTTTGATTCACTTTCAACTCTTTTTAATTCATCCATTGAAACATTGAACACGTGTGTGTAAGCATTGTGTAATAATCAGTGTGAGGATCAGGAGGAAGTCCTCAGTAAATGTTCTCCCTCTAAAGGATCCTGGAGCCCAAAGGTGGGAGAACTCACAGAGAACCATTGAATCCATTGTTGGTGAGGCTTCATCATGACACTGATCATTTTCTTTGATTGACAGGACAGATGATCAGAGGTGCTGAGTTTTTACCACCATCGTTTAAACAGGGACTAAATAATGGATGAAGTTTGTGAGTGAAGCAGCAGTGAGTGAAGGAGTAGATCAGAGCTGCAGCATCTACATCATAAAAGGAGACCACACCCTCCTCATAGTCCACAAACACACCCACCTTCTCAGGAACACACTTCAGATGAAGAATGACTCGAGGATCTTCACACGCTAGATACTCATTTCTATTTATGAGTCTCAGAGCCCAGTAACCATCCTGAGGACTCACAGAGATGTTTCTCTTCCTGTTGATGGATTCTGAGGCGACTCCTAAAACCCAGGTAGTTTTTCCTTCAACCTGAACCTCAAAGTAAAATGTTCCTGAACTGAAACTCTGTTTTCCTAAAACAAAGAAATAACAAGAAATTCTCTCTGGATTATCTGGAACTTTCTTCTTCACATCACTGTGTTTCACTTGTTTTCCATCATCAGACAGGACGAGGTTAGGATGAGCTGTAAGAGGATCAAGAGTCACATCTACTGCAAATTGTACATCACCTTCCTCACCTCCATCATCATCATCGTCTTCATACTCCTCATCTTCATCACCTTCATCTTCATCTTGTCTCTGAGTGTCTCCTCCAGCTGAGTCACAGCTCTCAGCACAGTCCCCTCATATGATGATGGACGGACCATGACCTCTGTCCAGTCCTTGGTGGCTGGAGGAGCTTTCAGGGAGCAGAAGTGTTGGAGGAGGTGGAGGTGGTCTTCAGAGTGGGAGAGCTGCTCCACCTCAGAGCTTCTCTTCATCAGCTCAGAGATTTCCTCCTCCAGCTCTTTGATCAAACCTTCAGCCTCTCTCTCTTCTGCTTCCTGTTGCTCCTCCATCTTCTCCATCAGCTCCTTCAGGCCTCTCTGAACAAGCTCTATTAGAGCAGTGAACATCTCCACACCTTCAGCTATCACTCTGTCTGCAGCATCCTTCCTGATCCTCACTGACTCTCTGATCTCCTCCAGTTTCTCTCGTCTCTTCTGGATCATCTGCTGAAGGTCAGCCTCTATCTTCTCCAGCTCCACCTTCTTTTCTTCACATCCTTCTCTCAGAGGGACTAACTGGTGACTCTTGTGCTCCATAACTGAACACATCAAGCAGACACAGGTCTGATCACTCTTACAGAACACCTCCAGAGGTTTGCTGTGCTTTGGACACATCCTGGTTTCCAGGTTCTCCACAGGCTCCACCAGCTGATGCCTTCTCAGGCCTGATGCTGTCAGATGAAGGTCCAGGTGAGTCCTACAGTAGGAGATCACACAGTCCAGGCAGGACTTCAGGGCCTTCACTTTGGTTCCAGTGCAGACGTCACAGAGAACTTCTCCTGGAGCTGCTGCTTTCTGCTCTGATTCACGTCTGAACTGAGAAACCATCTCATGCATCAAAGTGTTGACCTTCAGCTGAGGTTTGATGCTGAACATGTGATTACATATGGGACACTTGTAGTCCACACTGGTGTCCCAGTGTTTGCTGATGCATGATTCACAGAAGTTGTGTCCACATGGTGTGGTGACTGGATCAGTGAAGACCTCCAGACAGATGGAGCACAGGAAGTGATCTCCAGACGTCCCACTGCAGGCAGCAGACATGTCCACACACTGAGGGACAGAGACAAGCAGCACATGAACAGGACACTCTCATAGTTGTGGAACGTTCCTTTACTAATGTTTCTGAGTCCATCTCACTGGGAGAACTTCTAGTATTTAGCACTGATTCAGTCCTGTAGTAATGTGGACACACTGCTGTGCCTCAGCAGCTGAATGTAAAAGTGCAATAGTTTTCAATGTTTAAGGTCAATTTTCATTCTGACACTGGAACTTTATAAATCTATACGTTTCCATCATCTTCCTGCACTTTATTTTAATTAATAATCTGGTTTTTATTATTATAACTATTTGGTAATAACAGACTTTAAAGTCTGCATGGACCACACTCTACATTTTTCAGTGATTTTCTTTGTGAAAACAAATGTAACTCATTTAAAATACACATCATTTCAGTTCATTTAATTTATGCAAATTCACAAGTCGTGATTAATCATGATTAATTAGTCAGATTTGCATTTGACTTTTTTTTTTAAATCCATTCAAAAATCATTTATATTTTTAATAAAATGATTAAACAATAAAATAATGATCACATGTCAAATATGTCACATTAAAATGAATAAATACTTTACGTTTACCTTGTAAATACAATAAATTAGTTGTAGTAAAAACCTCCCACACATTACAAACATCCATTCACACTTACATTAATGTACACAAACACTAGCTACACACAAACAGAAACACATTTATTGATCCAGAAATGTAACTGATTGTATCGTAACTTCCTATAAGCCATTGGTTCTTAATCTCTGTCCCGTGTCCCCTCTTTGTCTTTTTGTCAAATATTTATGTTGTTTTATTGAACTTTGATATCTTATCTTCCTTGTTGCTTTTCTTTTTGCATATGTAGTAATTCTTGTTTTATTCTGTATAATTCTGTTGTGTTGTTTGCACATCTTTGGTTTTAAGGTTTCTGACACTGACTAGTAAAACCAAACAGGAAATGTCTTTGCACTCTCTTCCTTTGTGGTTTTGGTTTTTTGTCAGTCTTTAGTCATTGTGTGTGTTTTTGTTCATTTTGTTGTTCTTAGTGTAACTTTGTGTATTTTTCTGTCATTTCTCGGATTTGGGTCAAAGTTCACTCTTTTCTAGGGCCCCAAGGCATCACGTGTGAGTAAATAAACGATGTTGGTTGTAAAGAACAACTCTTTAGTTTTTCAGAAACTGGTGGAATTTCTCAGACAGAGCAAATATTAACGGAATTAACGTCGTTTAAATGAACTGTTCACAGAGATGCAATCAAGGTCCCAGAGAAATGTAGTCAAATCCTGTCTGTCGGTCCGTAAAAACGGACCTGTCCGGGTAAATGTGATCAGCTGCACTCACCGCTCTTTGAGTCCAAAGCTGACAAACAACAGTTGAAGTTTCTTCAAGTTTTTCTCCCACAAACACAGACTGGAGTCTCACACAGCTCTGCTTCACACTTTACTTTGGGTTCTGAGGAACTACGCCCATGGGTTGCCAGATCTGACAATTTCCTGCACAAACTCTCCAAAACATCCGCCCACTTTAATAAAAACCAGCCCAAGTCTCAACTTCCCTAAAAACGCATTTTAAAGAGTAACTAAACCCTAAAACCATTGTTTATCTGCTCTAAACAATTGTATTTGGTCTAAAGTATTGTTGTTAATTGATATTTTAGTTAATGTATTTTAATTTGGTGTAATTTGTTGTAAAAAGTGAGGATGATTTTTGATTTTTTTAAATTTGAGCTGTTACAGTTATTTTAAATCACTGAGCGTTATGTTTACCTACAGAATGTTATCGTCATTTTCCACTATATTAAAAACAAAGTCACATCTGTAAATATATACACATGGAGATAATTTAATAACTATTGAACAGTAAAATAAATCAATAATTAAAACAGATAATGGATTTAGGCTGATAGCAGAGGGAGGCTGACACCTAGTGGTCACAGAGGAGACTGCACACACTGTGAAACTTGGAACTACTTTAAAGCTACTGAATAATCTGAAGGAATACCAGATTAAACATGCAAAACTTTATTTTTCTTAATTTATGCAATTGTTTTATGTATTTATTTATTTTTTGTTATTCACTTTTTATTTGGAAAACACATGGGTAGGCACAATCTCACTTACACAATTTAACAGAGTTTTTTTTGGCCTTATTTATCCTTATTGTAAAATCTGATTTTACTGCTTTTCCATATTCTGTGTATTTGGACCAAAGCTTGTAGATCTTGTCCTTTTAAAGCTTCTCTATGATGTAGATATTGTGTAAAATATCGATCCATCCATGAATCGTCGGTGATCCATCAATTTTCAAACCCACTTATTCCTGTTTTTACAGGGTCGTGGGGGTCTGCCGGTGCCAATCATTGGGCGCTGGGCGGGGGTACACCCTGGACAGGGCGATTGTCGGTGATTCCACTTTCAATTGTTTTATTTTCATTACATTTCATGTTCTTTAACAAAATACTTTCTGTGACACTTAAACAGATTTGTCCCAAAGTTCCAGTGAAAATAAACATTTAAAGATGTAAATTTGATACAAAAATGTATCAAGTGCAGCAATATTTGTTAGAAGAGCTCCTGAAGGCCTCTCACATGGTCCATGAGGGCTACCGTGTTGGTGACCCCTGCTCTATATCAGCTCGCATTGACTGTCTCTTGTCCAATCAAAGTTCTTGAAGATGTTATTAAAAATGTTGTAAAGTATTAATGGTAATCTATTCCAAAAAATACAATTTTAACTCTTTAAGTGTTTTTTTGTAAATATCTATACTGTAGTGTCGGCGACATAGAGGGACCTAATGAAGATTGTTTAAAGTGGAAATGTCCTTTTAGTGATGAACTTTGTTGACGACAGAGGTGTAAAGATACTGATAGATCTACTTAAGTAGAAGTATTGTTATTTGATTAAAATTGTACTCAAGGACAAGTACAAGTTATAGTCCTACATAAATACTGAAGTACAAGTAAAAAATAGCTCTATTAAATAGTACTCCAAGTAAAAGTTAGTTATACTTTCACCCCACATGTTTATTGTTGGTAATAAATCTTGGTACGGGTCCCTTACATACAGTAATCATCTCATGTAGAAACTTAAAAAAGAAGAAACACAATCTACCACAATTTTGAACTGAATTTATTTTCCACAAAGACATCTGCATAAAATAAAAGGTTTGTCAAAATGTACAATTATTTTAAAAATTAAATAACACCAATGTATTACATTCAAAATAATAAAATTCTCAGGCTCTAAGTATAGTTATATTTATGAACGCTGAAACTGTTCCATGTGAGTAACAGCAACAACATAATAAGAAGAAACCACAACCTGAACCACAGAAAGTGGTTTTGATCAGAAATAGAACCACAAACAACATCTGGATTATGTTCAATGAGAGCATGAAATGGAAATAAAAAAATCATCACAAAAAAATTATAATTGACACTTTTTAAAGTTTTTAGAAGATTTGTTGAAAGCCAAAAACACTGTTATTGGGTAAAAAGTTGAGATATTAAAAAAAAAGACATTTTATAAATGTGATGTGTCCGTGTTTACTTTATTAGTTTTGTTTGGTAAGACGTTGCTGTTTGTATAAATGACAATATTGAATAAACAAAGCGTGTGTGTGTGTGTTTGTGTGTTTGTGTGTGTGTGTGTGTGTGTGTGTGTGTGTGTGTGTGTGTGTGTGTGTGTGTCCCATCATCACACATGTAAAATTTGTGGTGTTTTTCTTGTAAAAATATACTGTCAATGTTAAATATATTTGTTAAATCTGATGATTAATGTTAAATCCACATTTTAAATCAAAAAGTTTAAATCTAAATCTTAAAACTAAATGTCACAGGTGAAACTAAATATGTTCAGCATTTAACATTTAGATTCAAATTGAACATTTAACATTTAGATTAAACATTAAACAGTTAGATTTCACATTAAACAGTTAGATTTAACATTTAGATTTAGATTTAACATTTAAATTTAAGGATTAGATTTAATGTTTATAATTAGATTTAAACTGTACATTTAACATTTAGATCTAACATTTGGTATTTAGATTTAGATTTAACATGTATATTTAAATGCAACATTTAAATTTAGATTTTATATTTAGATTATTTTTAGGAGGAAAAAAAGCTATATATGTATTTCACAATTATTGCTGTACATCTGGGCAAAAGTAACATGAACAAAAAATTCACATACGTTTTTTAAACGTGGTTCGTTGCAAAAAGTTGTTGTTTATTTTTAGCATGTGCAACTTTACAATCGGCGCCAAATAATAAATGTGGTTATTACAAATTCATAGAACAATGGACCTGTCTCCACATGACTTCCTCTATGTTCCTGTTTTTGGGGACTCATGACAGTTCTGCAGTTCTCCACCAGAGGCGCCTGTGCGCACACACACACACACGCGCGCACGCACTGCAGCACACGCCAGCCGTCACTATGTAAAGCGCTACGAGCCACGGTGTTTTCTGTGCTGGAGACATGAAGACTTCCCTGTGCGCCTCCTGGACGATGCCTTCATCCTCATCATCATCATCATCATCATCATCATCATCATCCTGCTGTCTCCTCAGACCAACGGACTAACACACACACGCACGCACACGCACGCACGGATCCACAGGAATCAAAGATGAAATTTCCAGCAGAGAATCCCAGGAAACCAGGGACCATGAACCCTCCTCCAGGTTAGACCATCAATGTCTCACTGTCCAATTAAAACACTGCATTCTGTCCTGTGTGATTCCCTCACTCTGTGTGTGTGTGTGTGTGTGTGTGTGTGTGTGTGTGTGTGTGTGTGTGTGTGTGTGTGTGTGTGTGTGTGTGTGTGCGTGTGTGTGTGTGTGTGTGTGTGTAGGAAACAGCAGCTCAGATGATGATGGTGGTGGTGGTTGTGGTGCAGCTGAAGTTTGTCAGTGTGTGAATGCACCAATGATGATGGAGGGACATGGAGACATGGAGGCGCATTGTTGTGTCCACACAGGGAAAGATGTTCATTCATTCATTCATTCATTCATTGGAGACGACGACTATTGATTCGTCCATCACGTCCTCCTGCATCCAAAGCTGTGTTACATATGTGTTAAATATTGTCATCATGTGCCACACATGGGAACCAACCCTAACCCTCTGCTGGGACACGTGTCGTGTGCGTGTGAATCCCCAGCAGAGGGTTAGGGTTGGTTGAGTCTTGAAAAGGTGGGACAGTGGTCACGAACCAACACCCGTCCACTGTTACATAACAACACAACACAAGTGTGAAGACGAGTCGTACATCTGCACACACACACACACACACACACACACACACACACACACACGCACACACACACACACACACACGCACACACACACACACACACTGCTGTGTGCTGTGCATACTGTAATCTGATGTCATAGTGTTCACAGTCAACAGGTCGCTGTTCTACGGAAGCAGATTAGGGCCAATTCTGATGGAGAAAATGATTTTGGGCAAATCAAGATTAAAGTCAACATGTCGAGATTAAATTTGAAATCAAATGTTGAGATTAAAATCTAAAACATGGGATTAAAATCGAAATGTCGAGATTATAGTTGAAATTATGAGATAAAGATGAAATGTCGAGGTTAAATTTGAAATATTGAGATTAAAGTTCAAATTTCGAGAACATGTTGCAATATAATGTCAAGATTAAAGTTGAAAGAATGAGAAAACATCCAATATTTCAACATTATACATAATGTTATTATACATAAGCATTAGCTATTTCCTTAAAAACATCTAATTATGGGAATTTCTATTCATCCAAGTTTAAAGCAGAGCTAAGTAACGTGTGTTTAGAGCTCCCCCTAAAGGTCTCTTTTGGTTATGTCACTGTTGTAAACACTCCGCACCCCACGCCCCCTGCCCCACCCCTCAGCTACATGTGCACCTTTGCTCTCCCAAGACAGTAACAACCGATCACTGAAAAATCCTAATACAACGGTGACACTAATGGTGCTTTTTTTTTTTAATATGGAAGGGAGTGCGGAATTGTGTGTTTGTTTGTGTGCTGACAAAGCGGCTCTGAAAATGGATGGATGGATGGATATTTGTGTGTGTGCTGCCTGATGGAGTGCTGGGTTGTGAGTGTGTGTGCATGCCTGTTGCGCAGTCACACACACTGTCATCGCTTTAACAAACAACTGTTAATGTCAATATCAGATCAACACACGGGTAACAAGAGAAAGTTAAACAAAAACCATAATCCATGTATGAAAGATAAGTATAATCCATCCTCCCTCCACTGGATCCTGTTCTCACTGTTACAGTTAAAGCTGTATTCTTCAGCTACAGCAGCTGCAGCAGGAAGTGAAGAACGCTGCACGCTAACCACACCATGTGACCCAACACCACCACCACTTCTACATATCTGTCTGACACATAGACTGTAAAAAGAATGGACAGGACAATCTCCCTGGTGGAGTGAAGCTTTTATTTTAGAGCTCCCCCTGCTGACTAGCTGCAGTATAGGTCATAAACCCCGCCTCCTCATTGATTACAGTTTGACCCTCATTAGTTACTATGACCCTACATTGTGTTCAAGTGCTCATTTTTCTGTGAACTTTGTTTTAAATAAGTTATTTGAGGTTTACGTCATATATGACGATGATTGACTGCCGCATGTTTTGCGTAGCTCTCTTTGTGAATAGTAGTTATGTAGTTAAATAGAGTACGTTTAGATATTAGAGTGTAAATAAATGGTGGTTTTGTACTAACCTCTATGATCTGAACAAGACATTGGGGCGTGTTACCAGGGCTCCTCCCACCGGACCCTACTGCACAGACTCTGGTTCCAAATGATGTCAAATTTGAAAGATGGAAGCGCCCTAAGCACCATATTTTGGCTTCAAGAACATTGAGTGAGAACAGCTACAGTACACGCCCACTGGTCTGAACCCGACCCATCCGGTGCCGTCGGGTCCCATCAGGGTTTGGTCGGGTATCCATCCTCTAGTTACAGTAACTAAGCAGCTAACCACCGTGGTGTCACTATGGAATCTGATTTACACATCCTGCCCTATGCTCCTTTAAGTTCTAGATCGTAAAACTCAATATAAATGAGCGTTGATGGGTCATTTGTTTATTCTGATTTTTAACCGTTCAGATGTCTGTAAACACGTCACTAAAGTTACTCTTCATTTGTCTTTGGTTCCAGTGGCCGTACAGACCAACCTGCTCCCCCCAAAGAAGGTGCAGCCAGGCATGCTCCAGTGCAGCCTCGTGCACGCCAGCGTGGCCACCATGCAGAACCCCATGGGCTGCGTTGTGCCACGCCAGTCCTTCTCCTCTCGCCCGGCCAGCGTGGTCGCCAGCATGGAGGCGGCGGCTGACGGCTCGCCACCTTTTGCCATGATGAAGCTGAAGACGGTGCTCGCTGTGTTCGTGGTGGTGGTGGCGTACCTGGTGGCCGGCGGCCTGGTGTTCAGAGCTTTGGAGCAACCTTTTGAAAATAACCAAAAGATCACCATCACGGCCGAGAAGGCAGCTTTTCTGCACAAACACCCGTGTGTCTCACATGACGAGCTGGAGGCCATCATTAAGGTAAGAGCAGCTGCTGATCCAGGAGCTCCTTAGTGGGGCATCAGGTCCAAAGAAACTCAGCTCTGCATCGATCTGACACCACGCACACACACACACACACACACACACACACTGGAACTGGATCCAAACCACACAAACCCAGGGGACGTCTACCAACACCTTCCTGTCTAGAGGTTCACCATAAAAACCTTGAAACTTCTCCACTTGTGTTTATTCTGAACATTATTTAAACCCACGGGAAAGGATAGAAAATGAACATCTAACCACAGTTTGTTGATTAACAATGAGGAACTTTCACAGTCTTTTGGGAAATTATTTACAGAGAATATATTATTTTAGTCTGAGTCTCTCTCTCTAGAAAACATCATTATTGTCAATAAATGACTTAATCCTTGATTAAATATAGTAAATAGTAAAGGTCAAAATACACGTTTTTGAAGATAGATAGATAGATAGATAGATACAGAGTTAACAAAATTAAGTCACTTTGAAGAGAAAATCCAGTTGCCATCTATTGCTTACATATATATATATATATATATATACATATATATGTAGGTGCTTTAAATGCTGTATTTGTGACGTGTTACAAAAAAAGCAGGAACAAATTGGCCTCAACAGGCCGAAAAAAGACAGAAACCCTTCATTTAGATTTTTTGCTAAATATGCTACTGGTAGATGAAGTTAAAAATAAAAGCACTTCATGCTTCAAATAACAGTATGGGATGTTTTAAAATGGTAAACTTTGTGTTTGTAAACGTCTTGTTTTACAGCAGAGCGGTTTATGTGTTTGTGCGTGTTTAAAATCCACAGCTGATTAACATATGCCTTTTTTTTTTGGTTTGGGCCAATAAACTGCTCTTTCATGAACACTTTTTTCAAAAACAAATGATCGAATGCGTTACTATCTCCAAACTTGTAATCAGATTAAAGTACATTTTACAAGTCACTGAGTTACTATTTATGTAATTTTCCACATGTGCAACAAGTCACGTTTTCAACTCACGTTACATACTCAGACAGAATATGGCAGGTCAAAAAAGTTTTTACATTATATTTCATAAGAAATGATCTCATTATAAAACATGTCTTTGTTTGACGTAATAGTTTTTCAGAAGAAACGTTAAAAATGAACTTCCATTAAAGTGAGTTTTGTTAATTTCACGTTGAGGCGGTGGAAGGTGTTGTTGGCAGCTGTTCAATGTAACTACTAAAGTAACCTGTAATCTGACTTATTCACTTTTACCATCAATTAATCAGTAAAGTAACCAAGTTACTTTTTAAAAGTAGGAATGAGTAATCAGATTACTTTTTCACGGTAACTGTGGTTCATACCAACAGTCAGCGGTTTGAAACACTCACCAGGAGTCGCTCAGTGACCTTCTTTCATGTCCACAGAAATGTTCCATCTAAGACGGGCATCCATTGGTTTTTTTCTCCCGTTGTGTCACATTGAGTCAAACAAGACAAGAACGCGTCGGCACGAGCGGAGTTTGGCTCCTAAAAATGAAACTGTGTTTCTAAATGAACGCTGCGCTTTATTTCAACCCTAAACTGAAAGGAAAGGTATTATTGTTGACGAGAAACGCAATGAAATGTGTTCAATGTGAGCCCAGTGACAGCCTCAGACACTCGTACTGGGACGTGTCTTACTGCTGTGTATTTTGATATACATTAGTTTTATATATTAAGACATACAAAAACGTTTAATTGAAATGTTATGCTTCTTTTTCTGTTTCCTTTCTTCTTCTTCTTCTTCTTCTTCTTCTTCTTCTTCTTCTTCTTCTTCTTCTTCTTCTTCTTCTTCTTCTTCTTCTTCTTCTTCTTCTTCTTCTTCTTTTTTTGCTGCTGTGTGTGATTTTTGTTTTTTCTTTGGTTTTAAAACAGAAAAAACAGGAATAATCATCTGAAAAACAAAACCAAATGAATGATATTGAATGTCCAAGAACATGTGACAACCACACACCCAGCAGCAGCAGCAGCAGCAGCAGCAGCACATACTCTATATCATAGTTTTTTGGACACAGACACATTATTTTTACAATTTCTGCGAGCCAGATCTCATACCACATCTTAATCTGACGTGCGATGTTATTCTCTCCTCGCTGTTTTTCACAGCCACTCATAGAAGTGAGGTAACAGTAACAGCCAGTTATTGACCTCTGCAGCACAGAAACTCAGTATGATAATGGACAGAGTGATGCAGAGGACGACTCACTGCAACTGAAAGCTGCTGCTCCAGTGGATCATTGCCAGCTTTAATTTACTGCTTTACACGTTCAGAAGCACTCATGGGAAACACCTAAACCAGGAGTTGGGCTGTGAAACCCTTCCTCTCTGTAGCTAACAGCTCTTCCACAGGCCACAAACGCTACTTCTGAAGCAGCCAACGGTTTTAAGCAGTTAGCAATGTAGGTTCAATTACAAAATAAGGTATCAGATAATGCACATGCTTTCCAGAAAGGGCTTAAAGTGGAGCTGCAGCCTGCAGGGATATAGACGGAGTGCTGCTGCTCAGCCTCACTGACTCCCAATGATGCTGCAGCATCACATCCACAGAAATGGAGGTGAAACTCACTTTTGGTCCTTCACTGAAACCAAGTGTGTAGCTCTAGAAAAAGCTTCTGGGAAGCATTTATTATTTATTCCAGTGACAGTAGCCACATCAACAGAAATAATCTAAAAAGTGAGAGCACTTTGGGTCGTGAGGAGAGGAACTGCATGGAGTTAGCATGGAGTTAGCATGGAGTTAGCATGAGAATACAGTGACACACTGGCCCTCATTTATCAACAGTGCGTGAAAAACGGGTCAAATCTTATTTCACATTGTGTCGTACGACATGACCAACATGTGACTTTATCAACCATTGGTATGATCAGGTGTTAATAAACACGGCTGAATTCCATCGTCATTAACATGTTACACCCTCCTGTTTTGGAGCCCCGCCCACTGAGGTCAAACAAAAAAAAAAAAAAATCAGCATCTTCACATAAGAGGAGGAGCTAAACAAAGACGTGCTTTTTGAACGTGTGAAAACTGGACTTAAAGGATCTGATTTAAACGCTTTGTGAAGGATCAGCTACTGAGCAGGTGACGTCTGCCCCCCTGTGTGCACTGACAACAACTTTACAACAGAGATCCTGGAGACACACAACACGGAAATATGACGTACCACACGCTTTAGACAATAAATTTCACTAAAACAAATTGTAAGAGCCATAACATAGGATATTTGTATATGTGTGACATGGTGTTTGGTTGCTGTAGTAACGCATGGGAGGCGGGGTCACATGATGGTTGGTAAAGGGCTAGTTCAAAAGGCGGTCAGATGAGAGAGGAGAGCTGGATAGCCATATTTTTTGTTGACTGCTTTGCTTCGATCACTTGCTGCTACATGTGGTAAAGTGTACACAAACCCATCCAGTGTGTGTTAATAACTGTGAACGCCGCTGTTTTATTAAATCACCAAAACCCCATTTCAAGACTCAGTGTACTTCATCGCCACGGCGGCAGCGCGTCTGACAGGTACAGAACCATTTCTTTCCTCTCTGGAGTCGCAACACAAATGAATGATTGAAACGCTTTAAAAAGCCTTAAAAATTACTAAATGTTGTTCCTTGTCTGTGTTCATTATTCAGAATTCAGCTAATTTCACCTATAATCCATTACATCACCAATTACTGCAGTGCTTTTGGTAAAGTTTAAGGATCTATTTATATTTAAAAGCATGAATGAGGTCCTGAAATAGCACCTCGTTCTCCAAGTATAGCAGTGAGTCCTGTGTGTGTGTGTGTGTGTGTGTGTGTGTGTGTGTGTGTGTGTGTGTGTGTGTGTGTGTACTGGGTGAACCCATACGCTCCTGCTCTGATGGTTTACCAGCGGGTTATACATCATTCTATGAAAGGAAAACCAAAAAAGTGGTGTCAGTCATAACGTGCAATTCTTTACATTTTTTTTGTTTAATTTATTTTATTAATCAGTTTCAATCTGTTCTGAATGTGTGTCTGTGTACAGTCCTGTTCTAAGTAGAAGCCTTTAAAGAGTGAAATAAAAACCCAGCATTAGAGCCAGGGAGGGTTTGGCTGCCTCCAACCATGTGTGCACTTCAGGTGACAGACTGTGACTGACACTCATTGAGACGTTAAAGGACAGACACTGAGGCACCTGATAGTTGAGGCTTGTGTTATGTAACAGCATCAACAGATCAGTGAATCAGTGATATTCAACATACTTTATTTGTCATGGTCTGTCATTGAGTGTTAGCGTTCCACAGGTGTTTCATAGCAAGTCTAAGTGAATGAAGAAATTATACAGATAGAGAAAAAGCCTTTTTTAGTCCACAGTAAACACAATAATAAGCTATAACACAGTTATGTAAGAGCAGGTTTGAATAGAAATATAATGTAGGTTTAAAGCTGGTTTGCAGTTGATGACATAGAAGCAACGTGTGATTTATCAAACATTGGTATGATCAGGTGTTAATAAACGCTGCTGAATTTCATCATCATTAACACGTTTCGCACTCCTGTTTTGGAGGCCCCGCCCACTGAGGTCAAACACAAATATAAACTTCTCCAATATGAAAATCAGCATCGTCACATCAGAGGAGGAGCTAAACAAAGACGTGCTTTTTAAACGTGTGAAAACTGGACTTAAAGGATCTGATTTAAACGCTCTGAAGGATCGGCTACTGAGCAGGTGACGTCTGCCCCCCTGTGTGCACTGACAACAACTTCACAACAGAGATCCTGGAGGCACACAACATGGAAACATTATGTTTGTATCAGCCTTAGTCAATCAATATCACATTAAAAGAAATGAATGATCGAAACCCTTAAAAAAGCCTTAAAAATGATTAAATGTTGTCCGTTGTCTGTTTATTATACCAAATTCAGTCAATTTCACCTATAATTCATCACATTACCAATTACTGCAGCACATTTTTAAGAATTTAAGGAACTATTTACATTTAACAGCATAAATTAGGTCCCATTTCCTCCGTACAGCTCATTACTGGGGGCACACCTCAACTGGTATCTGTCACTCATTGCCTGGATATTGTGGGCACCTTATATATATACTTTATGTATCATTTATATGTCAAAGTGCAAATTTATTGTAGAAATTGCTTGTTTTTCTGCCAAAAATCAAGATCAAACTACTTTATATTTGGCCCCTGAACTAAAATGAGTTTTTGAAACCCAAGATAAAGACTGTGAAACAAAGAATGTCAAACTCAAGGCCCGGGGGCCAAATTTGGGCCTTTAGACCATTTAATTCAGCCTGCAGGAGAAAGTTAAAAAAGACAGAAAAAACATGAATTAGAGTAAATTACCAAATAATTGAGTTGTAGAAATCCCAGCCCTTATATTTACACTTATTTAATTAAACTCCGCAATATTTGGAAAATTGCATTTTTCCCCACGTTTTTATCAAGCGTTGGTACGTTCAGATCTGAGCGTACGATGTCGGCTCGACCAAATTCACGCAAACTGCGGTATTTATCAATGTTGACGTGATCGTACGTTAGGTCTGAGCTTGTGTACGATAATCTGAGTAGATTAGTGGCGCAGCAGCAACATGTGACTGATCTAAACGGATTATTAAAACTAATTAAAGAAGATAAAATTCATGTTTAAAAAGCCCACTTATTACTAATACCACTATTCCTTTCACAGAGTACTTTAAAACCCCATTAATAAATTCTGCTTCTGAGCAGAAGAGCATCTCTGTACACACACTCAAGTGAACACACTGTGGATGTTTCATCACAGTCGGAGGTTGCTTGGTTATTTATTATTGTATTGTTCTCGTTAGAGTTCTTATTATTTTTCTTCCACAACATCTTTATCCTGTAACTCCTCCTCGGTTATTAATGCAGCACTAATGACACGTATGTCATCTCATAGGGACAATGTCAAGGATGTGTAGTCCACCTTTTTTGGAGCCAAAATGTCAAGGTCAATTTCAAGGTCAAAGTTGCGTCAAGTGTCAAAAACCTAAATGTTCCATATCTCTATGAATGAAGTTTGATGCTTACATTTATGAAAAGCTCATCTCAAGTGGAGTATTTTATTTATTAGCGCTGAAGCTGTACGACCTACCAGTAAAAAGATCAGTAGGGGTCAAAGTTCATGACATCACAAAAAACCCAACTTTTTTCCTATAACTTGTCCAGTGCTCAGACTGGTACCATTGAACAACATTTCATTTCAATGTGCGACTTTGACCTTTGCTCAAGGTCATATTTAAGGTCAAGGTCAGTCTTCTGTTTTTCCTGCATTATATAACTTGTAAACAAATCCAGAGACAGGTTCTCATTTTTGCCATTTCTTTCAAATGGCCAAATACATATTCGCTTTGCCAATACAGGTCTTGCCTAGTTTATTTATTTTATTATTCTTGGTTTTTGTTAGCTAAGAAGTATTTTTTCTATCTCACTAATCAGACTAGATCATGTTTGTAGATGCGTCTCACTTTCTGTCTTTTCTTGGTTTCCAGCACTCGGTGGAGGCGGTGAATGCAGGAGTGAATCCTGTCGGCGATACGTCCTACAACTCCAGTCACTGGGATCTGGGAAGTGCCTTCTTCTTCGCAGGAACCGTCATCACAACCATAGGTGTTCTAATTTTAACTCACTCATTTTGTTCTTAAAAAAAGCCACAATTTTAACTAAGTTTGCATATTTTCTTAGAATTTATGGATGTTCACTAAAATATGTCGTAGAACACTGCATTCATTTAGGACAGTGTAAAATATAAAAGATCTGAGGTGGCCAACATATAGTCCATCAGTGGATTAGAGCAATGTTTCTCAAATAGGGGTGCGTGTACCCCTAGGGGTACGCGTTGGCACTACAGAGGGTACACTAGAGAGTGGAAAATTAACAAATGAAAGCTTTAAAAATATGGGGTTTTATATTTACAATAAATATTACCAGCAACACAAGACGACAAAAAAGAAATAAGAGAAAAAATACTGAATAATAAAAAGAACAGACAATCAACAACAAAATACACAAAATTACATCAAAAACACACAAACTGATGATAGAAATGATCTTGATTAAAACATGAACTGAACATACGAGAGTCAGTGTTGGTTCCACATCAGGAGGGAGTTGAGCATAAATGATAAAAACTATAGAAATAAATCTATTCAGGAGCCAATAAATACTGTTTCATTCACTGCATTACATAATGAGATTCTGTGTTATCACTCATTCATTCCATTATTATGATCTATAGATGTTTTCACAGAATTCAAAGCAAAAATGCTGTAGTCTGACATAAAGGGGGGCTTGACCCTAAAAAGTTTGAGAACCACTGGTTTAGAATATAAAGCATTAATGATATTCAAATTACATATGTTTTTAAAATAATGAACCATTACAAAATGGTCAGTAAGACTTCATCAGTTCAATGATTAGATCTATGAACTCATGATGATTCATAGTTACAGCAGAAGTGAAAGTAATGGATTACAAGTACTTACGTTATTGTAGTTGAGTTGCTTTTATGGGCACTTTTACTTTTTTCTAAATCAGTCATTTTACTTGTACTTAAAGCGATTATCTGAAAGGATGAAAAGAGAGAAAATTTAAAAACTATTGTCTCGATGTCCCGCCCTAAACCGCTCCACTTCCTCCCCATGCCTCTGCCAATCTACCAGAAGCCACGCCTCTACTTTTGTGCACGTGCATAGCGTAACATAACAAGATGGCATCTGGTCACACTGATATAGGTTTATGAGTCATAGTTATTCTTCTACAGGAAGTGGAAGCCTATTGGCTGGGCGATTGCAGCGCGATTTGTAATTTGTATAGGGGTCAATAAGATGAAGGCGGGACTTATATACATGAATGTATATGAATGACCGCCAGCAGTAGACCATAGTACATCACATTTCTAAAGAATGATACATAAACATAGATTTCTCAGAAACTCCACTTATCAGCTTTAAGTACGTTTTAAAAGAAGTAATTTGTTACATTTCTACACCCAACCGTTACTGAGCAAATTATTATTTTCTTGTTTTAAAATGATCAGACATTGTGAGAAAACAAAAAAATGAAATGACCAGACATCAAATGCATCACATCAAAGCCGACCAATCAGATTAAACGAAATCTGTATCTATACTTAAAGCCTGAGAATTTATTTTATTTTGATTTTAATAATTTTTTAAATAAAATAACACCAATGTACATTTATACAACCTGTTATTTTATACAGATGCCTTTGTGGAAAAGAAATTAAGTTCCAAATGTGGTAGATTGTGTTTCTTCCTTTTTAAGTTTCTACATGAGATGTTTACTGTATGCAATTAATCCGTACCAATATTTATTCAAATACCAACAATAAACATGGGGGGTGAAAGTAAGTGTCATTCTAACAAAAACACTAAATTCAAAAACCCAGAGGAGGTTCAGGGAAAACTGGGAGCAGGAGACAAAACGCCACAAACCAGCAATTACTCAGTGTCTAAACACTAAATAGTGAGGAAGGCTTAATTAGGAACGGGTCACACCTGGGTGGAAACATGAGGCAGCTAATCAGTCACAAGCCAAACACACTGACATCACTGGGAGGTGGAGACATGAGCAGGAATCACTGGAACAAAAAGAATTACAAGAATTATCACAGGAGGCCAGACTCAAAAAACAGAATAAACACAGAATAACTAAACACACACAAACTAAAACATTGAGTTCTATTTCATTGAGCTACTTTTTAGTTGTACTTGAGTATTTTATGAATGATTTACTTGTACTTGAGTATAATTTCAATCAAGTAACGGTACTTCTGCTTGAGTAGATAAACTGTATCAGTAGTTGATCCTCACTTCGTAACATTAATGATACGTTTAAAAAGTTGGTTTTGCAGAGACTAAATCCCTTTATTCCTCTTTATTCTCAGGTTACGGTAACATTGCACCGAGCACTGAGGGGGGGAAGATATTCTGCATCCTCTATGCAATATTTGGAATCCCCTTGTTTGGATTCCTCCTGGCTGGCGTCGGCGACCAGCTCGGAACCATATTTGTCAAAAGCATCGCCAAAGTGGAGAAAATGTTCCGGGTGAGTTCCACTTGGAATTATCAGTCAAATCTGTGGTGAGGTAGGGCTAGATATGCCAGAAAATACAAAAACAATTCCAACCAACCAAAAAAGTCGTAGATATGTTATTAGACTAAGATGTTTCACTTCTGGAAGAAAGCATGACAACTTGTACGTGTGTTTTTGAGTATGAATCCATTTTTAATGGGATCCACTCTAAAAAAAACTAATGGTTCCCACGAAAAAAAATCAAAGATCTTTGGTCATAAATTGAGCGTTAGTTCAGGCAGGCTATGGACGTTAAGCCAGCCACACCTCCAATCAACCAACAGCCCAGATTGGCTCCCTATTGGCCAATGCATACATGATGCATTACTTAAAGGAGCATAGGGCAGGATGTATAAATCAGTCTCCATAGTGACACCACGGGAGGTTAGGCCAAGCCATCGCGGGAGCATCAACTGTTTATCACGGAGCACAGCTGATTAGTTACTGTAACGAGAGGATGGATACCCGACCAAACCCTGACGGGACCTGACGGCACCGGACGAGTGGGGTTCAGACAGATATTTAGAACTGGTGGGGGTGTTGGGTCACAAATCCTACCTTATGCATCTCGCAACCCACCTCCACCCCACCCTCTCCAGGTCAGTATGTATCCATCTAACTGGGTGTTATTTCATTGTCATTAACATCTGCTCTGATCTGTTCCAGGGCGTTTCTGCTGACCACTCTCCTTGCTTTAGCCTTATAGCTAGGGCTCATGGAAGGTCAGGGAGGAGTGCACTCCCACCGGGGGCAAGGAGGTCCTGGAACAGACCCAAAACAGACCCAAACCTCCAAACATATGATTGCATGCATATCAATGCAAATCGCTTGAAGGCGCTATATCAAATCTAATGCATTATTATTGTAAATAAATCATTTATTTTGACTAAAGCAGTCCTGACTTTGATTCTATTTGGCCAAGAAACATGATCTTAGTGGTGAATTATAGGTTTTCACGGTGAAGGAATTTAATAATATATGTTCAAATAGTGTAAATTGTGCTCAGATCAAGATCCAAGATGGCCGCCGTCCCTATTGCAAATTTCAATCTTACCCTAACGTCAGTTCTGTTAGACGTAGAAACATGATCTTTGTGGCAAAATGTAGGTTTATGGGGAGAAGGATTGTCATGAAATAGTTTAAAATACTGTAAATTTCATCCAGAGCAAGATATAAGATGAGCAACACAACACTTAACACATGGAAAGAGTGAAATTGTGATTTATTTGCAGCCACAACTGTATGACAATAATGACTTTTAAAAGGTGAATAATTTGATTTAAATACACATCAAAACTTGAATTAATAAATCTATTTTAATTTTTTTCTCAGGAAGATTATATCCATTGTGATCCTGGTGCATCAGCATTAATCTGATGATGTGTTTATTTTTGCAGCACATGTCAACATGAACAATGATTAAAGTCAAACTTCTGATGTAGAGATCTGATTAATATTTAAATGAACATAAATGTTTCAATTCTTCGCCATCTGGCAGCCATCTTGAATTTCTTGATTTTGAGTGACAACCATTGGTTTACCAGCGTGGAATCCATCAAAAATAGATTCAGCATTTATTCAAAAACCTCCATTTACAAATGTTCATGTTTTCTTCCAGAAGTGAAACATCTTTTTGACGAATCTTCCAGACTAACGTCAATGTGTCATTTTTAGGTTAAAGGTTATAATGATTTATTTAATGTGTGAACACAAACTTCTGTTTTAAGCTTTTGCAACAACTCAATAAACCCTCTGTGAACTTGTAATTACTCTTTAATAAAACTCACAAAAAAAAAGAGTATTATTACATGACAAATGTAGTATCTGTACTGCTTTATTATGTATTATATTATATTATTTATTTATTATTATATTATTCAAAAAGAGATTCACAGATATGGATTTTTCTAACAGCTCCGATATTTCATATTTTTAACTCTTACAGCTGATAACTTACAAAAGATAAACTAATAAATACATTTCCACAGGTGAAAGTACAGTTATGTGTTGTATACAAACAAGCAAAGTTCAGATTATTCTTTATTTATTTTGATTAGTCATTTTTAAATCTCTAACAAATCCTTAACAGATCAAAACGTCATCACATGATAAAAATGAAACCATGATAACATTAATCATAACCACATAAACTATTTATGATATTCATGCTTTTCTTTTCATGGCAGTTTTTTCAGTGACAGATAAGACGAGTTGAAGGACTTTCCGTTCACTGAGAATCTTTGCTTTAAAAATGTAAAAATGTGTGAAAGAACTCCATACGTTTATCTGATGATGCGTTCAGTTCAGAGGATGGAGGGCGGGGCTTAACGTGTCCTGTTGTGCGTCTCCATGTAAACTTGTCTAACCTACAGTAACAGTAGGAACAGCTGCTCAATCCAAACACCATCACACCCCATGCTTTGATTGTGTGTCTCTTCCAGAATAAACACAATCAGATTAGCCAGACTAAAATCCGTGTGGCCTCCACCCTCCTGTTTATTCTGGCCGGATGCATCATGTTCGTCACCATCCCTGCTGTGATCTTCAAATACATCGAGGGTTGGACAGCTCTGGAGTCGACGTATTTTGTGGTTATTACACTGACAACTGTTGGAATAGGCGACTATGTAGCAGGTGAGCATTGGTCTTTTGTTGTTGGATGAGAGTGGATGGAAATATTGTTACATCTCAGCACCAACACCCATACGCAAAATAGATAAACAGATAAAACTCAGAGATTCACTTATTGGCTTAAAAAAACTCTTTAAATTCCACTGCCTTTTTTTTTTAAGCTATTTTCTACCGTCTTCAGCGCTGACAGAGAAACTATTTTTTGTGCGAAATCACACTTTAGACGTAGCGTGGGGGCGTGGCCTGACTTTTCCCTCTCTTCCTCAGTCGCGCTCAGTTTTTACATTTAATTTTATGTGTACAATGAAGAGATTTCCAGTGATTTCAACTCAATAAAAGCCGCAGCTGTCCAAATATCATACTTCAACATTAAATCAAAACACCTAAAAGCACATGAGATGCTGGAAAAGAAATAATTAATGAGGCGCTGGATCCAATCAAATTAGTGCCAGTCAAAATGTGGGAGGAGCCAGGTCTTGCTCCACAATAGGTGGAACTGTTTTTTTGTTTTGTTTTGGTTTTTTTTTACTTTTAATTGTTTGGTTCTTTTAAATAGAAAAAGAAAAGGTAATAAAAGTTTTATGGCAGTTGAGAGTAAAAAAAAAAGAATGATTTTCTCTTTCATTTGCTCAGGTTTTTGTTTATATAACATTCATTTTATGTGTTTTGGTTCTAACCACTCAAACCTTTCAATAATTAAGAGTATTAACCATTTCCTACATTTTGTTCACACCTTCAGGGTGGGGCTTCTATGGACGCTAACATCAGAGATATCAGCTTCAACATGACGGAGCTGTATATAAGCTGTATATAAGCTGTATATAATGTGTATATAAGCTGTATATAATGTGTATATAAGCTGTATATAATGTGTATATAAGCTGTATATAATGTGTATATAGGCTGTATATAATGTGTATATAGGCTGTATATAATGTGTAAATAAGCTGTATATAATGTGTATATAGGCTGTATATAATGTGTATATAAGCTGTATATAATGTGTATATAAGCTGTATATAATGTGTATATAGGCTGTATATAATGTGTATATAGGCTGTATATAATGTGTAAATAAGCTGTATATAATGTGTATATAGGCTGTATATAATGTGTAAATAAGCTGTATATAATGTGTATATAAGCTGTATATAATGTGTTTATAAGCTGTATATAATGTGATTTATTACTAATGAATGTGATCTTTTCGTCTCTCCGAGGTGGGAACCGGAGGATTGAGTACAGGACATGGTACCGACCTCTGGTGTGGTTCTGGATCTTGGGGGGTCTGGCCTACTTTGCTGCAGTGTTGAACATGATTGGAGACTGGCTGAGAGTTTTGTCCAAAAAAACTAAAGAAGAGGTAATGCACACACACACATCAAATATATTCTCTCACGCACGCATATGAACTTAACTTCAAAAACTGCAATAAATCTGAAAGTTCAGAATATTTAAAAACATATATATTACAAACCATGGTTCATACAGCAGATCTGCAACACTTAAACACATTTGTTACAAAGTTTTAGTGAAAATAAAGATTTAAAGATGGTTAATTTGATACTTTTTCCTCATAAATATTTCATTATCTGCTTTTTAAAAAAAATACAATTTTCAATTATACTCATATTTACAAAACAGTTCTACGGAGCCTCAGACATGGTAAACAAATAAAACATTTTCTGTAATTTTGTATATTTTTCTGTAATTTTGTTTATTTTTCTGAGTCATTTTTTGTATTACGGTTGTCGCTTTGTTCATTTTTGGAATATTTTCTGTGTTTTTCTCTTGTCTTTTCCTGCAATCTTATAATTCTTTGTCATTTTGTACATTTACTTTGGGGACTGCACAAAATTAGACCGAGGGCCGTATGTGGCCCCTGGGCCGCCAGTTGCCTATGTCTGTACTAAGTTATGCTTACTTATAAACAATTATAGTTCCATTGATTAAAAAATGATTAGTTAAAGTTGCTCGAAAAGGAAGAACATGTTACATCAAGTTAGTAGAACTTTTTCTTTAACTTTGAGTATAAACTACTTAATCTATTTAATTACTTTCAACGTTCAGGTTAACAGTGATAAATATTAATTACATCTCTCATATGTATTTATCTTTGTGAGTTTCAATCGTGGAAAGTAAATCAGATTTTAGCTAGAACTCATTGGTGACTAGACCTCCTGAGGGGCCCACACATGGTCCATGTGGGCCATCTGGGGCCCACGGGCACCGTGTTGGTGACCCCTGCTGTGCACTGATCCTTGATTGTCTTTGTGAAGGTTGGAGAAATCAAGGCTCACGCAGCGGAGTGGAAGGCTAACGTGCGAGCAGAGTTGCGGGAAACACGCCGTCGCATGAGCATCGAGGTCCACGACAAGCTCCAGAGAGCCGCCACCATCCGCAGCATGGAGCGACGCCAGCTGGGCCTGGACCAGCGGGCCGTGTCCCTGGACATGCTGTCCCCAGAGCGCCGCGCCATCTTCAACAGCTTGGACACAAACCATTACAAAACCTCCTCCCAGGAGAGCATCGACACCAAACTCAACAACCTTCGGCTGCGAGGAGCCGAACACTGCGACCCACGCGCTGAGCACCAAACCACGTCTGAGGACAACATCTTTAACCGCCTGGGCTCCGTTACCAAACTGGCCAAACGCAACAGGAACCGGGACCTGAAGAAGAACATCCCCGATGAGGCCCAGCGGCCTCGCAGTGAGGCCTTCGGTTCCTGTCCTCCACCTTTTGACTGTAGCGCGTTGTCAGCGTTGGAAGGGAAAGGGAGGGGGGAGGGGGAGGAGGACAGTGAAGACAAAGAGTGTAACACAAGCTTGTCTGATTTCCCGCTCTTTGTGGAGGTTTGTAAACCCCACAACGGATTCATTCTGGACCAGACCGAAGAACACGAGCGCGGGAAACCACTTGATACAGATGACCTTCACGTGGAGATCAGCCCGTAGACTTACCTGTTGTCCTTTTAAAAACCACCGTCAGTGCCTCAAACCTCCCACGTGTGTGTGTGTGTGTTAGTGTGTGTGTTCACATGATCACTGTGTGCTTCAGATCAGGCACGTTCACTAAAGCAGTGGTTCTCAACCTTGGGGTCCCTAAATACCTATAAGAATCTAAGAACAATTTGAGCTCATTTTTGCTTATTTTTACCCTTTTTTTCTGCAACTCCACCAAACTCACCATATTTTAACCTACTTTCATCACTTTTTATTCCCATGTTTTTGCTCCTTTTAATGTATTTTTGCTACATTTCTCCCATTTCTGACACTTTTACATCACATTTTAATGACTTTTTTGCACCTTTTTCCCACTTTCCAGACATGTTCAACACATTTTACTGACTTTATGGATGGACCCCAAAAATCTCCCCTTTATTCCCCCTTATAGATGGTCCTGTCTCCACATGACTGTTCTTCAATGTTCATGTTCAGCTACAGTGGGGGTCCCTGCTCTCTGGGACCTTTATTTTGGGGGTCATGGGCTGAACAGGTTGAGAACCACTGCTCTAAAGGAATGCAAAAAATGTTGCCTAATGATGATCAACAGCCAACGGATGTAGGAATCTTAAATCTAAAGTTTTGTAGTTTTGCATATTTTAAAGTCTTCTGTTGTTTTTCAGAGTTAAAATCAGACGCTGAATACACAGGAAAATGATATTTCAGCTCAATGTTCGAGCTTTATTATATTCCTGTAGTTGTAAAAGGTGATTATTATATATATATATATATATATATATATATATATATATATATATACAGTATATATTAACAGGAGAATGAAACATTAGTTTAATCCAATGTTTTTCTCCATGGCATCAGTTAAATTTAGTGCAGCATTATTACTGATTGACTATGTTTATTGAAGGAAAATCTTTAAAAAAGAAGCATATTCACTCATGGTTGGTCTGACATGTAGTTAGTAAGAATTATTTCACATTAATGTGGGAACAAGTTTTTAAGGAAACTGATTGTTCAGCATTTCTGTAGGAACCAGGATTGTAAACTAAGTCTGTGTTCATAATGTCCCACTAACGTAGTATACACTACAAACTCAATGAGTACATACTGTCTAGAATATCAACACGTGCTCATTTGATCCATAAAACTCACGTAGACACATTTCCAGAGACCCTCCATTGGTCTACTGACTAAACTTCCCGTTAACTTCAAAATAAGAGCTGTATTTACAAAAGAGTTAAAAAAAAAAAAAAAAAACTAATGGAAAACAAGAAAAGATGCTTTTATTTTGAAAAAAAAACCAATGCTTGATTTTTTTGCTTGAAGCTGGTCCCACGTTCTGCTCCCAATGCATCATGGGACGGTTGAGTATGACTCGTGTGCTCACCATATAGTAAACATCTGGGTAGTTGGGGTCAATTATAATTGAATTCACGTAATTGATCATTAATTACAATCATGACATAATTGTATTTGCAATTGTAATTGAAAAAAATATGTTACTGTTGTAATCGTAATTGAATTGTACTTGAATTCAGATAATTGATTTTCTAATTCTAATTGGTTTGAATAATCTATATTAACTTTTATTTACATTTATATTAAACACAAACCTGGTGAACCATGTCACAGCTCTATAGTTTACTCATACGTAGTTAGTAATTATTACAATTTTATTATTATTATTTTTTTTATAAATCTATGAGTATAGTGATGGAAAAAAGGCTCAAACGCCCACACCATAAATATTAATACTAATATAATCATTGATTAAGAAGCCTAACAAGGTAAACAAGAGATTTGAAACTAATTAGATGATAAATAATATGTGTTTTACAGATGATTTAGGACAAACTGACCCGTTAGCATGAAGGCTCAGTAATTGTTATCAATTGTAATTTAAGTTTAGTAATAGAGAACATGCAGTAATTGTAATTTACTTTCAGGGGGAAAATAATCATTGTAATTTTAATTGTAATTGAAAAAAATGCTGACCACCGTAATCATAATTGAGTGGAAATTGAACATTGATAGTTTGAAGTAATTGTAATTGACCCCAGCTCTACTTTTCATGCTCATTTAGTCACATTTAGTATGTGTAGTACATTAGTATGAGTAACAGGGTTTGGGTCGATTACATTTTTCAGTTACCCATGTTCAATTACAATTCAATTACGATTACAGTGACCAGCATTTTTTTCCAATTACAACGATGTCTTTAATGTACTTGTGGTCACACAACTGGACACTGTGACACCAAAAGTGTCTCATGGGAGAAGAGATGAATTCATGAAAATGAGAAACAATGGAACTAAAACTCATGTCATGTGTCACGTTGTTTCTCATGTTGTCTATATTTTAACACACGTGTGTGTTAAAATGTGCATTAAATCCACTGAGCAGTGAGTCGGCCTAACGTGCCCCTCATTTTAAACCAAACCTCACTTTATAATCAAAGAAAATGTCAGGAAGACAACGTTAACGCTAGCTTTTATCAGTTTGTGCACATTAATCTCAGGGCATGGTGTCTTTATGTTTGTTGTCTTGAATTTGCTGCATCCAGATGTTGAGGACAATTATTGGCCACTGGATGGAAGAGAAGCCATAATGCTAGAGAAGCATTTCACAGGCTGTAATATCACCAAGTTTATTTACCAGTGATTAGTTCCTATTGCTTATAGTATTTCTATTATTTATTCATGTTTTAATTAAAGGGTTTCCTCATTCAGATGTAGCCTACATACAGTCTATGTTCATAAAATGAACTGTGCAAAATAATAAAACAATAATTATAAATGTGTAAATAAGCAGTAGGAACCATTCGCTGGTAAATAAAACCCAATTAAACTCCAGAAAACAATAACCAGGAGTAAATATTAAAGATATTAGCTCTAACAACTGGTACAATAATAAACTTGGTGATATTAGGGCTGGGCGATATGGGCCAAAATGGCGATATACGATATACATCTCGATTTTTAATTCAAATAAAGTCCTACTAGAAAGACAATTCTGGGTTAATTTTTCACACATAGTTATTAACAAACAGCTGATTTTTCTTTTTGTTTTTTTTGGTCGTAGATGTTCAATGTTGAATATTCACATGGAATTTACTCCGTCTCTGAAATGCTTCCAGGTTTTAGTGTCTCTCATTGGAGGAGATACTGAAGTGCTGCTAGTACGCTACTGCTAATTGTGCTAATTGTTGGAAATGGTACGTATAAGAAAGAGTCACTTGATTTTTTTTTCTCGAGACATTTATTCAGTAATTTATTTATTTAAAAGCAAACTGAAAGTGTTGCTAAAAGGCACTAAACAGTGTTGGCAACACTGCGTCTAATATCAGTGTATATTAGGGTGACCAGATCTTAAAACCTCCAAACTGGGACACTAATTTAACCAAATAAGTAAAGAAAAAAGATTGCATAAATTAACATTTATTTTTGCTTTTGGATGAAATGTATTATTGCAACGACTGAACCAAATTAAAGTGGCCATCAGCCCCCCCCACCCCCCACCCCCCCTAAAAAAGCAATAAAATAATATTAAATTGTTTTAAATAATAAAAAAAAAAAACTAGTTTTTGTTAACGCGTGGAAGACTTATGAGCTTTTTGATTGGTTTATATTGCAAGTGTTACTATGGCAACTGTTGTGATTGACAGCTCACTGTCCACACAGATCATGTTTTTGAGCGAAATGTGCTGCTGTTTTCAGGGTCTTTTCTGTCAGCGGCATCAGACGTTTATTTCTTAATAAATGGAACAAACAGGACTGAACGTGTGAAAAACCGGAACATATCAGTGTTTTATGGGAAATCGACCGAGACACGGAACGTAACTCTGAAAACTGGGACGTCTGGTCACCCTAGTGTATAAGCCTGAATACCTCTAGAAATATTTATTTAGCGTCCAAAGGGAAATCAACCCAAGAATTGAACATTTTAAACAATTTTTTTTTTTTACAGTATTTGCAAACTGCTCCTGTTGGAAATGCTCGATTTTGCATCTTCGGGTTAGCGTTAGCATTAGCGCTATGGTGGCAAGCGATTGAGGGCATAAATCTCTGACTGACTGTCTATTTAAAAAACACAACTGAGCTGCTGATTCTATCCACTGTGAGGTTTCACTAGTGTTTACCATGTGCATTACTCAGCTTTGTGTATGTTCCCAGTCTGTGTGTACGCTAACTGTCCATGCGTAGTTTCCATATCACTGAAGAAGCTCCAGACTAGTGTGAATGCAACAAAAGTAAGAAATCCTCTTTTTTTAAATAACAAAAAAAGAAATAAATAGCTGGAGTCCAAAAATGTTGAAGCTTAACTAAGTAGACATGAAAAAAGGCATGCTATGTTGCAGAACTCTATTATGATGTAAACACTGTTGATTGTTCACCACCACATGCTTTAGCGGGCGATGCTAACCATAGCGTTACGCGTACGCTTCTTATTTGACTGCCTGTGTCAAAGACACACAAGCAGCATGTGCTCTCTGTACTTGAACGTTGCTCGTGCAACCATTACATTAAATGTAGTGATTGCTTTTTTTTGTAAATAAAAATCACTGAATAAAGTGACTGATTTGAGTTTTCTTGGTTTTAGACAAAATTCTGGTAGTTGGATTTATTGAACTGTCGAGTTCACGATCACTTTCATGGTTGAGCCTCTGGAGGAGAATATATAGAGGGTTTTCACGGTGCGTCATCAAACCGGAAGTTGCCATATTGGAGGTACTCAGCAGGTAAACAAAGCAAATTCCAAATTATTGCCGTGGTTTTAGCTGCACCAATCAGCGGTCCGTGGACTCAAAGTGGACGTCTGTGACTCTGCACAGTCCACCCCACGTCCTGGTGTCAGAGGGAGCCTGAGAACAGACAGAACGATTCAGGTGTAAACCTAGAGAAGCATATCCAAGGTGGAGAGAACATGAGCAATTAATTTCCAGTGTGGACGTGGAATGGTGTGGGTCTGCTCCGACCTGCAGCTAGGATCATGGTGGCTGCCTGTAAGATTTTTTTTTTTGGGGGGGGGGGGGGGCTGTCCTCACACTCGCTGCCATGAGGACAGTAACTAGAGAGTGATATGTGCTTTCAGAGTCTCTAAAGGTGTGTTCACACCAAACGTGACTCTGGCAAATAGCTTAACGTTCAAAATCAAAACGACTTGCGCGATTCCAGCAACTCAATCTTGTGTCCTGAGTAACTGGAAATCACTCAAAGTTGAAACATTTTTAACATTTTAAGCAACTTCTTGTGACTCAGTGTCGCCACATACAATCGGCAACAAGTTCCTCCCCACATCACATCACTGTCTATAGAGTCGAGGCTGCACTGAGAGGGCTGTACACTTCCTCTACTGGACCCAAAATGAAAGTGGAATACTCCTTGAATAAACCTTTTACATTCTAAGTATATTGTGAGTGAACGCATCCTTTGATAACACCTTAAGTTGATCATTTAAACCTTAAGTACAAGTGGAGCTGTCTATGATATGTGCTGTAAATGTACGACTGCAGAAGAAGTGATCAGCCCTCTCTGTGCTGCAGTCACATACTATTCATAGTATTCTCCAAGCTCTCCAGTAACACCAGATAAAGTGCCTACATTAGTCACTAGCCTTTATGGAGGAAAAAGACACTAAGAGCTCCACAGTTGGAGCGTCCACGAGAATACCGGCAAATTCTACATACTGCAACTTTAAGTCACAATGGTAATATAGATGTCAAATGGAACCTTTTCCCTTGGTCTGACCATAGTGTAGACTGTTTATACTCTGACTCTGACCAATAAACCAAACCAAGACCAACTATGATCTCCGTCAGAGGCGTTCCCTGATCGTCCTTGCCTGCTAACACACACACCACACACACACCACACACACACCACAAGTATTTAAATAACCTCACTTTGAGAATTTCACTGTTCCAGCTTTCATTTTTAATCAAACAAGACATGTTCACCAGGGTTGATTGTTCAGAGAAACAACGCCGTCCCTAATAGGTTCAAGTTAACAAAGCACATTTCTTTCTGTCAAGCTACAGGTAAATATCATTATACTATTATATTAATTTGTACTTTATTTATTTCTATTCTGTGAAATACGCATGAAAAGGTGCATTGACATTAACAGCGTCTCTATGCACAGTCACAACCACACTTACATCCTTCATGTCTGCAGAAGGTGCTTCACTTAACCAGACAGTGCACTATCATGCATCACAGTCAAAGACAAATGGGAGTGCATGTATAATGGCTTTCTGTGTCCAACAAAAAGATTAAAGATTGTGATCATATGAAGGAAATCCATTACATAAGGAGATCGTTTCAGTTTACAATTTGTATTTATATCCTGTATGATTCGAAGAGAAGGAAACAACTAATGGTGCAATAGAGATGATAACTGGGTTGATCCAACACAAGTGAACCTTCTCCTCTTGTTCTTCACTGTTGTATTCTGTGTGCAATAAGGCATTTTAACCCTCCTATTATCATTGGGGGTCAATTTGACCCCATTCAATGTTTATCATTCAAAAAAATAATAGACTTTTTTGATATTTTTTCAATGTGCTGAACACATATTGCTCGCATTGGTGTTCCTCTGAGGTCAATTTGACCCCAACCTGTTTTAGCTGTGTGAAACTTGTCTGTCCGTGTATTGCATTCTTAATGTTATATCTTGGAAATATCACCAGGGAAAAGTTTTACTTTCAATAAGGTTTTGGAACAGCTCTTTCACAGTGAAAGTGAATTGCACAAACAATTTGCAAAAAGGAGATAAAAAAGTTAATATATTTTTTTTGAGAGGAAGGGGGGGAGGGGTCACCAACATCAATCAATATGGTTCATTATTTGAGAGTCGTGGAACCCCAAATTATAAAATATTTGGATGAAAAATTTTCAAAATCCACAAACTCTAAAACTGAATGTTTGAACAGATGGTGGTGCTTCAGGAAAGGTCAAAGGTCATGTCATCACCACTACCAATAGGGTTAGGATTATGGATTCAACTAAACAAATAAACAGTTTCCTTAAAATCATTTTCTGGAGGCAAATATCCCTGGGGTCAGATTGACCCTAAGGGTAAAATGTCACTGTGAGATGTTGAGCAAGTCCCTTAACCCCTAACTGCTCCCCAGACGCCGTAAAATGGCTGCCCACTGCTCCTCAGGGATGGGTTAAATGCAGAGGACAAATGTCATATATGCAACAACATATATGACCAATAAAGGCGAAAGCCCTGGTTTAATGGTTTAATCTTGCAATAAAAGTAATCATGGAATTATGAACATGACAACAAAAGAAAAGTCCTGTTCAAAGTTTATACAATTAGGCTTTAAGTTTAAACTGAATGAAATATATTCAGAGTTCCAAACACTGAATAAGCAGAAAGTTCACGTTTGGTCCCTACAGGTTCCCGTAAAAGAGTGCAATGCTTTTATTTATTTATTTTTATTTTTTAATTACATATTATTTTATTTTATTTTTAAGATTAGGATATGTTGAATATTTTGCAGTTAAACTCCTGTTCAAATAAATGTCTAATGTGAAGCAAAGCTGTGAGTTGTGGACAGATAGTTTTCTGAGGACCAATCAGTAGCTACTGGCTGCATCTGTGATGTTCTCCCTCAGCCGACTCCTATCAGTAGCTCAGAGTCTGTATAAGGGGTGGATGAGTGTTTACTATCAGAGTCATCACCATCAGTTGACTTTATGTTCTGTTGTTTTCAGTTTGATGAAGAATTATTTTGACCAGTTTCTCCTCCTGTCTCATGACTTCACCTTCACTTTTTACATTTTCATTGCAGACATTTGCTAAAATCAAAAAAGCTTATTTTATTTCTCATTAATGTACACTCAGCACACTATCTTGACATAAAAAAAAACAGAAATGTAGAATTTTTTTGCAAATTTATTAAAAAAGAAAAACTGAAATATCACGTGGTCATAAGTATTCAGACACTTTGCTCTGACACTCATATTTAACTCACATATTGTCCATTTCTTCTGATCCTCCTTGAGATGGTTCTGCTCCTTCATTGGAGTCCAGCTGTGTTTAATGAAACTGATTGATTGATTGATTGATTAGGAAAGGCCACACCTGTCTATATAAGACCTTACAGCGCTCAGTTCATGTCAGAGCAAATGAGAATCATGAGGTTGAAGGAACTGCCCAAGGAGCTCAGAGACAGAATTGTAGCAAGGCACAGATCTGGACAAGGTTACAAAAGAGATTCTGCAGCACTCAAGGTTCCTAAGAGCACAGTGGCCTCCATAATCCTTAAATAGAAGAAGTTTGGGATGACCAGGAGTCTTCCTAGACCTAGCCGTCCAGACAAACTGAGCAAACGTGGGAGAAGAGCCTTGGTGAGAGAGGTAAAGAAGAACCCAAAGATCACTGTGGCTGAGCTCTTGAGATAGAAGAAAGTTCCACTAAGTCAACTATCACTGCAGCCCTCCACCAGGCAGGGCTTTATGGCAGAGTGGCCCAACGGAAGCTTCTCCTCAGTGCAAGACATATGAAAGCCTGCATAGAGTTTGCCAAAAAAAAACACATGAAGGACTCCCAGACTATGAGAAATAAGATTCTCTGGTCTGATCAGACCAAGATTGAAATTCTGTTAATTTTAAGCGTTATGTGTGGAGAAAACCAGGCACTGCTCATCACCTGCCCAATACAATCCCAACAGTGAAACATGGTGGTGGCAGCATCATGCTATGGGGTGTTTTTCAGCTGCAGGGACAGGACGAGTGGTTGCAATTGAAGAAACGATGAATGCGGCCAAGTACAGAGATATCCTGGAAGAAAACCTTTTCCAGAGTTCTCAGGACCTCAGACTGGGCTGAAGGTTCACCTTCAACAAGACAATGACCCTAAGCACACAGCTACAATAACAAAGGAGTGGCTTCAGAACAACTCTGTGACCATTGTTGACTGGCCCAGCCAGAGCCCTGACCTAAACCCAACTGAGCATCTCTGGAGAGACCTGAAAATGTCTGTACACCAACGTTCACCATCCAACCTGTCAGAACTGGAGAAGATCTACAGGAATAATGGCAGAGGATCCCCAAATCCAGATGTGGAAAAACTTGTAGCATCATTCCTAAGAAGACTCATGGCTGTACAAGCTCAGAAGGTGTTTCTACTCAATACTGAGCAAAGGGTCTGAATACTTGTGACCATGTGATATTTCACTTTTTCTTTTGTAATACATTTACAAAAAATAAAATCTACATTTCTTTTTCTCTGTCAAGACGGGGTGTTAAGTGTTGAGTGAGAAATAAAAAGAACTTTTTTGATTTTTAGCAAATGGCTGCAATGAAAGGGGTTTTAATACTTTTTGTACCCATGGTATGTGTAAACATACAAGTGTTGCAAGTCCAACATTTTCTACTTTTTTGAGTCACTGATCATCTTCCTTATTATGTTACCCTTTAATTAAAATGAAACCCTGAAGTTTTGGTGTTTAAGAAGTGTTTATCAAACGTATTCCTTCAGATTATTCAGTAGTTCCAAGTTTCACAGTGTGCAGTCTCCTCTGTGACCACTAGGTGTCAGCCTCCCTCTGCTAACAGCCTAACAATAAGTCCATTATCTGTTTTAATTATTGATTTATTTTACTGTTCAATAGTTATTAAATTATCTCCATGTGTATATATTTACAGATGTGACTTTGTTTTTAATATAGTGGAAAATGACGATAACATTTTGTAGGTAAACATAACGCTCAGTGATTTAAAATAACTGTAAGAGCTAAAATTTAAAAAAATTAAAAATCATCCTCACTTTTTACAACAAATTACACCAAATTAAAATACATTAACTAAAATATCAATCAACAACAATACTTTAGACCAAATACAATTGTTTAGAGCAGATAAACAATGGTTTTAGGGTTTAGTTACTCTTTAAAATGCGTTTTTAGGGAAGTTGAGACTTGGGCTGGTTTTTATTAAAGTGGGCGGATGTTTTGGAGAGTTTGTGCAGGAAATTGTCAGATCTGGCAACCCATGGGCGTAGTTCCTCAGAACCCAAAGTAAAGTGTGAAGCAGAGCTGTGTGAGACTCCAGTCTGTGTTTGTGGGAGAAAAACTTGAAGAAACTTCAACTGTTGTTTGTCAGCTCTGGACTCAAACAGCGGTGAGTGCAGCTGATCACATTTACCCGGACAGGTCCGTTTTTACGGACCGACAGACAGGATTTGACTAAATTTCCGGGTTTCTCTGGGACCTTGAACGCATCTCGGTGAACAGTTCATTTAAACGACGTTAATTCCGTTAATATTTGCTCTGTCTGAGAAATTCCACCAGTTTCTGAAAAACTAAAGAGTTGTTCTTTACAACCAACATCGTTTATTTACTCACACGTGATGCCTTGGGGCCCTAGAAAAGAGTGGATTTTGACCCAAATCCGAGAAATGACAGAAAAATACACAAAGTTACACTAAGAACAACAAAATGAACAAAAACACACACAATGACTAAAGACTGACAAAAAACCAAAACCACAAAGGAAGAGAGTGCAAAGACATTTCCTGTTTGGTTTTACTAGTCAGTGTCAGAAACCTTAAAACCAAAGAACACAATGTGCAAACAACACAACAGAATTATACAGAATAAAACAAGAATTACTACATATGCAAAAAGAAAAGCAACAAGATAAGATAAGATATCAAAGTTCAATAAAACAACATAAATATTTGACAAAAAGACAAAGAGGGGACACGGGACAGAGATTAAGAACCAATGGTTTATAGGAAGTTACGATACAATCAGTTACATTTCTGGATCAATAAATGTGTTTCTGTTTGTGTGTAGCTAGTGTTTGTGTACATTAATGTAAATGTGAATGGATGTTTGTAATGTGTGGGAGGTTTTTACTACAACTTATTTATTGTATTTACAAGGTAAACGTAAAGTATTTATTCATTTTAATGTGACATATTTGACATGTGATCATTATTTTATTGTTTTTATTTAAAGACACAGATTGTAAATCATTAATAGAATGAGAAAACGTTGGGTTTGAGCTGCTGTAACGTACACACACCCAGAAGTGAAGGAATGCTGCTCTGCTGCTTTTTATGGAAACACTTTTGAACACTGAAGGCAATAATTATGGGATGTCGTATGTCAACATTCAATGAAGGTTTTTTAGCTTTTATGTTTACAATAATTAACTCATTTTCTTCACATTTAACACAGAGACTCAAAGACATTTCACTTAATAATGAATAAACTAATAGTTTCCTTTTTTCGTCAATCAACACTTTTACTTTTTACAAATGACAATTGCATCTCAGGAAATGTGACTAGAAAATATAAAAGTAAATAAAACTCAAACATGAAATCATTTTCAACTTCTGACGAGTCCAAACATCATATCAGATATGTACAACAACTATATACAGTGTAGCTCCTTCCACGACATCACAAACACAGGTTGTTTTCTCACACAGACGTTTATTCTCCTCCTCTCCGTCTTAACACGCCGTGAAAACTAACACGTACATAAAATAACAAAAGAATGAGCACATTACTAGGGATGTAACGATTAATCGTAAGGCAGTTAAAAATCGATTCATAGGTATCACGGTTGATATCGATTTTCTGAAAATTGAATCGCAGTACTTTTTTTGACCAGCAGAGGGCACTATCCACAAGTGTAGGCGGCGGGCGGAGTCTGCTACTACTTTTTTTCTGGCCGCCTTCTACTCTTAAATATGTTAATAAATGATTCATTACCCCTTTAGCACCGAAAGAATATCTGTAATATTACTTGAATATCTGTAAAAGTCATGTTTTTCTATTAGCTCTGTCTGCTAGCATAGCTTCTCTTCTTCACTGCAAGATATCTGCATGCCAACCGACCACTGTGTTACCAGCGCCCTCTGCTGGTCCAAACAAATATGACGTAATTTTTTTTTTAAAAAAGTCCATTTGTTAAGACACAAAATACATTTTCAGTTGCACTTTAAAAAAAAAAAAACTATTATGCAGTTTTGCATTGTTTATTATAGAACCAGAATTTAAATGAATAGGGTTCATTTTCATTTGTATTATTCCTTTATTTATTTCATTCAAGATTTATTTTTAGTTAAATTGCATTGTTTTGAATAGTTTATCAAGGAATTCTTTTGACAATGAAAAATAAAAGGAAAATAGTACAGTATTTTCTAGTTTTTTTCCCAAAAAAAAAAGTTTTCTACAGTCCCATTTTGTAAAATAAATCGTGAGAGAATCATATCGTGAACCCAGTATCGTGAATCAAATCGTATCGGGAGTTGAGTGAATCGTTACATCCCTACACATTACACAAATCACACTACAAATGGCGGTGCACAACTTAAACATGACATAAATACCTCGTTGGCTGCTTGTCATGAAAAGAGAAACTTAAAGATGCTCCACACAGTGTGAACTTAAAGATGATGCAGTAGTGTAAGCTTGTAGATGCTCCATACACACACAACTTGGTCCAACAGTACACGTTTCTTACACAAGGTTAAACCCGATCAAACTTATCTGCGCTCCGTCTCCGCTCTGACTGTGCATCGGTTAATTGCGTCGTGCTGATACCTGAAGCTAAACAAAGGTTCCGCCCTAGAAATACAGGTAAATAATCAAAACAATTAAACAACTTTAGTTATAAATTTCTTTTCAACATTAAACATTATGTAAACCATTTTACTTCACTCATAAATCATGAACTCTTTACCTTTTAATAAAATATATAAAGTATAAACATTTAAGCAGCAAACCTTTCACACAGCACTTACATACAGTATATATATTTATTGAAGATAACTTGAACTGAAGTTTAGACTTGGTGTCGTGATGTTTTCTATATCTTTAACTTTATTTTAAAATGAGGTTTGAGATAAATGTATTGATTATTTTGACTATAGACTGGATAGAAATGTCTTTGTTGAACTTCAGTCTGTTATTACCAAATAGTTATAATAAAAACAAGATTATTAATTAAAATAAAGTGCAGGAAGATGATGGAAACGTATAGATTTATAAAGTTCCAGTGTCAGAATGAAATTGAACCTTAAACATTGAAACTATTGCACTTTTACATTCAGCTGCTGAGGCACAGCAGTGTGTCCACATTACTACAGGACTGAATCAGTGCTAAATACTAGAAGTTCTCCCAGTGAGATGGACTCAGAAACATTAGTAAAGGAACGTTCCACAACTATGAGAGTGTCCTGTTCATGTGCTGCTTGTCTCTGTCCCTCAGTGTGTGGACATGTCTGCTGCCTGCAGTGGGACGTCTGGAGATCACTTCCTGTGCTCCATCTGTCTGGAGGTCTTCACTGATCCAGTCACCACACCATGTGGACACAACTTCTGTGAATTATGCATCAGCAAACACTGGGACACCAATGTGGACTACAAGTGTCCCATATGTAATCACATGTTCGGCATCAAACCTCAGCTGAAGGTCAACACTTTGATGCATGAGATGGTTTCTCAGTTCAGACGTGAATCAGAGCAGAAAGCAGCAGCTCCAGGAGAAGTTCTCTGTGACGTCTGCACTGGAACCAAAGTGAAGGCCCTGAAGTCCTGCCTGGACTGTGTGATCTCCTACTGTAGGACTCACCTGGACCTTCATCTGACAGCACCAGGCCTGAGAAGACATCAGCTGGTGGAGCCTGTGGAGAACCTGGAAACCAGGATGTGTCCAAAGCACAGCAAACCTCTGGAGATGTTCTGTAAGAGTGATCAGACCTGTGTCTGCTTGATGTGTTCAGTTATGGAGCACAAGAGTCACCAGTTAGTCCCTCTGAGAGAAGAGTGTGAAGAGAAGAAGGTGGAGCTGGAGAAGATAGAGGCTGACCTTCAGCAGATGATCCAGAAGAGACGAGAGAAACTGGAGGAGATCAGAGAGTCAGTGAGGATCAGGAAGGATGCTGCAGACAGAGTGATAGCTGAAGGTGTGGAGATGTTCACTGCTCTGATGGAGCTTGTTCAGAGAGACCTGAAGGAGCTGATGGAGAAGATGGAGGAGCAACAGGAAGCAGAAGAGAGAGAGGCTGAAGGTTTGATCAAAGAGCTGGAGGAGGAAATCTCTGAGCTGATGAAGAGAAGCTCTGAGGTGGAGCAGCTCTCCCACTCTGAAGACCACCTCCACCTCCTCCAACACTTCTGCTCCCTGAAAGCTCCTCCAGCCACCAAGGACTGGACAGAGGTCATGGTCCGTCCATCATCATATGAGGGGACTGTGCTGAGAGCTTTGACTCAGCTGGAGGACACACTCAGTGACAAGATGAAGATGAAGATGATGAAGATGATGAAGGTGATGCAGCAGTTTGCAGTAGATGTGACTCTTGATCCTCTTACAGCTCATCCTAACCTCGTCCTGTCTGATGATGGAAAACAAGTGAAACACAGTGATGTGAAGAAGAAAGTTCCAGATAATCCAGAGAGAATTTCTTGTTATTTCTTTGTTTTAGGAAAACAGAGTTTCAGTTCAGGAACATTTTACTTTGAGGTTCAGGTTGAAGGAAAAACTACCTGGGTTTTAGGAGTCGCCTCAGAATCCATCAACAGGAAGAGAAACATCTCTGTGAGTCCTCAGGATGGTTACTGGGCTCTGAGACTCATAAATAGAAATGAGTATCTAGCATGTGAAGATCCTCGAGTCATTCTTCATCTGAAGTGTGTTCCTGAGAAGGTGGGTGTGTTTGTGGACTATGAGGAGGGTGTGGTCTCCTTTTATGATGTAGATGCTGCAGCTCTGATCTACTCCTTCACTCACTGCTGCTTCACTCACAAACTTCATCCATTATTTAGTCCCTGTTTAAACGATGGTGGTAAAAACTCAGCACCTCTGATCATCTGTCCTGTCAATCAAAGAAAATGATCAGTGTCATGATGAAGCCTCACCAACAATGGATTCAATGGTTCTCTGTGAGTTCTCCCACCTTTGGGCTCCAGGATCCTTTAGAGGGAGAACATTTACTGAGGACTTCCTCCTGATCCTCACACTGATTATTACACAATGCTTACACACACGTGTTCAATGTTTCAATGGAATGAATTAAAAAGAGTTGAAAGTGAATCAAACAATCCTGACTCGTTCCTGATCAACTCTGGGAATGTAATCATGTCATATTTGGTGTTTGGATTGTGATAAGATTTGTTTGTTTTTCTTTTTAAATATTACTAAATTGTTGAATTGTTCAAACATGTTTTAGAATTAGTTAAAAGTTGTTAGTGGATAATAAAATATGAACATGATGATTTTCTAAGAAATGTAATGAAAATAAACAATTGCATTGAGAAAATAAAGTGTTGCATGTTTAAACTTCAACGTTTCCTACTTTTTTAAGTCTATACTTACAATTATTACTCCTTCTGAGATTGATCTGACTCACAACATCTAACACTGAATACCTTTGAAAATGACCTTGAACCCTGTGGATGACCTGAAACATGACAAAGTACCAGTAGATCTTTGGTTCTTATGGACCACATAGGCCTCAGACATCCTGCATTGGCCACGTAGTCAAACAAAGGTGTATCTGACTTCTTAAGGTCCTCAATGGTTGCTCAGATACCTTCTCACTTTAGATTCGCCCATGCACAGCTAACACCATGTCTTTCTATTATGAAACAGCTTTTGGCACATACCATTGTATATATCACCTCTCCTCTGTATAGTTAATATATTTGTATTTTTTAATTGTACAGGTGTTTTGCATTTAATGTTCAGGTTTTGTTGAGTAACAGTGTTTCATGCCACTGTTAGTTATTATAGTTCTTTTATCTCGATTTATTCCTTTATTACGTAGGCATTCACTGGCGGTCGGCAAAGCAAGAATTTCATTGTACAGGGAAACGTGTTTCTAACTGTACAGATGACAATAAACACTTTGATTTGATTTGATTTGATTTAACATTACATCCCCAACAACACGTTCACCAACAATTTCATCTCCTGCTTGGACAATTTTAGATTTAAGCAATTTGTTAATGCTCATACTCATTCCAAGTTGGTAAACTTATCACTGTACAAAATCAAAACACCCCGTCACATTTCATTTAGAAGTTTAAAAAACATTGATTGTATACCCATTACACTGCTCACACATCATTTACACTGATGTCCACCCCATATTCATTTATTCCACTGTATTCCTGTATCATGTTTTTCTGCAGTCAGTGTCTTCTCCTCGTTCTTCTCTCTCTGCTCTGTTTCAGGTGAAGCTGATGATGTCACTTCCTGATCTGTGGTTCACGGCTCAACTAGTCTGGAACACTCTGATGTTCTATCTCTCTATCCTGTTCTGTTGGTCCTTCTGTCCACTAACCACAACCAGTCCACGCAGATGGCTGCCACCTCTGAACCTGGTTCTAATGAAGATTTCTTACTGTTAAAAGGGAGTTGTTTCTTCCCACTGTCGCTAAATGCTTGTTCATGTGAATTTATCATTATGAATTTTATATTTTGATAAGCGCATTGAGATGACTTTGTTGTAATTTGTGCTATACAAATAAAATGAATTGAATTGAATTGATTCATCAACTCTCTCTGCTGCCATAAATGACCACCTATCCAGTCCAGATGAACTGGTATCTCGCTACAACTCAACTACCTCCTGGATACTCTGGCAGCACTGAAAACCCGGTCTGTCACTTTCACACACTCTTCCCCTGGGACACCCCTGAACTCCGTCAGCTAAAAACTGAAGAATGCAACATGAGGAAAACAGTCATTTCTGCCCCACCTCCAACCTCCCAATTCTTTCCAAAGTTCTAAAAAAAGTTGTTGCTGCACAAATCCACGTCCACCTCCCTAGCATTAACCTCTACGAACAGTTCCAATCAGGTTTCCGTGCACAACACAGCACCGAAACAGCACTGGTAAAGATTACTGACGACTTTCTAATGGCAGCTGATTCTGGCCTTCTCTCCATCCTCATCCTTCTTGACTTCTCTGCCACTACTGACAGTTTCCTATCATATCCTCCTCCATTGTCGTTTTTCTCTTGGGTTTAACAGAAGAATACTTACCTGGTTCACCTCATGCCTCTCCATTTTCATTCCCAACCCTCCCCAGTCAACAGTGGTGTGCCCCAGGGTTCTGTCCTGGGGCCCCTTCTCTTCACCATCTATCTACTCCCACAAGGCAATATTTTCAGGAAACATGGACTCAACTTCCACTGCTACGTAGTAGACATCCAACATCTCCCCTCTAAGCCCAACATGCGTCTGGTGCCTGAGAAATAAAATGTGTTATTATTATTATTACAAGAAGTTATTATTAGTAAAAAACCAGACACTAGTGGTGTGTACACTACAGAATGTCTAGAGGATCAGGTTTAATTCCACACATTGTTGTGGACAGATTGGTAAAGGTTTTCTGAGGACCAATCAGGAGTTATTGGCTGCATCTGTGATGTTCTCCATCAGCTGACTCTAATCAGTAGCTCAGAGTCTATATAGGGGGCATTTACTATCAGAGAGTCATCACCATCAGGTGACTTTATGTTCTGTTGTTTTCAGTTTGATGAAGAATCATTTTGACCAGTTTCTCCTCCTGTCTAATGACTTCACCTTCACTTTTGGTTTTAGGTCCAAACCTTTAGTTTGTCCATCATTTTGGTAGAATCAGTGGGAATAATTATATAATTTAATCACATCAAACCTCTCAGTAGTTTATACACTGTAGTCTTTATTTATTGTTGGTGCAATAAAAACATGTACTGTCAGCTTACATACATTAACCAGGTCAATGTTCTCCAAATAACAGAAGTAAGAGAACAGATCCATAAACTGTTTTTGATATTTTTTATTCATTTCTCTCATGAATGTGGAGCAGAAACACATTGGTCATGTTTAGTCTCCATGGATACTGATGTCCAGTTCAACCATCATTAGATTACAGTAACAAAAAAACACTGGAATTTGTGGACTACAGAGAGTACAGAACCACTGACGTTAATATATTTTAACAAATCAGTGATTTATGATCACTTTAACAAACAAGATAACATACAACATTCTCTCAGTGATACAACAATACACAATATTTACAAACATGAATTAAATACACCACCAAATACAGTTCAACAACCAAAACAACATGAGAAAAAGCACCAAAAAGGAAAATATAAAAGAAAAGAAAATAAGAACATTGTACAAGGGGTATTTAAAATAAATAAATAAATAAATTTAACCTAATTATCAAATTAAATCATTTTCTTACATGAACATTTTCCATTTTGTCTAGGAGTCTTTGAAACAAGAAGTCATTGACAAAACTGTGTCCGAGCATTGGACACATTAAAGTGATGAGCAGACACCTCTGAAGAAGACTGGCAGTTGACAGTCGAAACAGGGCAGGAGATCAAAGTAAACTTCCTGAAAAAAGTTGTCTGAATAAATGAAGTTATAATAATGATAATAAAAAAAAGCCAAAACAGTTCATAAAAACACACGTCTAGTGTTTATTAAACGGCTGAATGTGTGATAACCACATTTATTTATGTATTCATCTGAATAATATCCACTGTTATCCAAGAAGTTAACTATTATTTGGGCCATTGTATATAGTCATCTTAAAGATGTAAATCCTTGTTTTAATCAGAAAATAAAATTGGTCAAAAGTGACAAAAATGGTGAAAAAGGTGGTGAAATGGGATTTTTTTTTAAAAAAACAGAGTAATTGGTTAAAAGTTACAAATTAGTGGGTAAAAACAGACAGAAAAAGTGGTAAAAAGGGTTCAATGTGTCAATATTGGAACAATTTGTTTAAACTGGCAAAAAATGGGCACGACAAATCATGAATGTGGTTAAAATGGCAAAATTAAGCATGAATTATGGTGAAAAAAGGTTAAAAGTAACAATAATGGATCAACATATGTGACATTAGGTGGAAAAGTGGTGGAAAGGGTTTATAAGTGCTGAACATGTCTGGAAAGTGGATAAAAAATGCAGAAAAGTTATTGAAATGTGATGTAAAAGTGTCAGAAATGGGAGAAATGTAGCAAAAATACATTAAAAGGATCAAAAATATGGAAAGAAAAAGTGATGAAAATAGATTAAAATATGGAAAGTTTGGTGTAGTTGCAGAAAAAAGGGTAAAAATAAGCAAAAATGGGCTGAAATTGTTCAACAGTGAAAGTCCTGGTGTAGATGAGTAATATCTGCTGTGTCAGTGTCATGAAGGCAGAAGAAAAAGCTCAACAAGGTGTGAGTTCAGTCAATTTTATTTATTTATTTTACTGACCATGCCAAAAAGATGACAACCAATCCATCCTGGAAGACACACAGTTACAGCAGGAACACAATGACATCTTCAACCAAGTCAGTATGACTCATCAACTTTTTCTGTTCTCAGATCAAGTCCAACGTCTAAACTTAGGAAATAATGACACAGACGTGTTTTAAAAAGTGTGAACTGCTGCTGTGCTGATGATGTCATCTTCAGATCAAACAGTACGTGTGCTTTGGATTGTGCTTGGTTAAATAATAATAATAATAATAATAATAATAATAACACTACACTACAGCTACACTTTTACAGAGAATGATGAAGAATAATTCACTTTTATACACTGACGCTCCAAAAAGACTAAAAAAATCTTCCCGTAATGTTGCAATGTTCTTATTTTTCTATTTCAATCAAACGTTTAGTTCCCGTGCGTTGAGCAGCTCATAGATATTACCAGAGGTGGAAGTAATGGATGATACATCACAGTAAACTGAGTTGCGTTTAGAGGTTCTTCTACTGTTTTCAGTATATTTCTAAATCAGTCATTTATTACATTTCTACACCAACCGCTAGTGAATAAATTATGATTTTTTGTTTTAAAATGATCAACGGACATTGTGAAACCTCAAAAAATCAAATGACCAGACAACAGTCAAATGCATCACATCATATCCGACCAATCAGATTCAAATGTACTGCTTTGCATTATTAAATTATTAAATGGAGGTTATTTTCTCACTTTAAATTCATAAATGTATCTATACTTAGAGCCTGACAATGTGTTTCATTTGAATTGTATTCACTGGTGTTTTATTTTGAAAATGACTTGTACGTTTTGACAAACCTGTTATTTTACACAGACGCCTTTGTGGAAAATATATTAAGTTCCAATTGTGGTAGATTTGGTTTCTTCCTTTTGAATTAAGCTACTTTTGACTTGTATTTAACTCTTTACACCCCTGGATATAACTAATGATAACAGTTTCACTCTTCATTCACCTCCATGTGTTTAACATTAATCACTGAGACTTTGTAAAGCGTCGTCACATCAAAGAAAGAAACTTTTCATTTGTTTCCACTTTGTTCCAATTTGATTTTTTTTGTCGTCGCCTTCTTTTCTGCATTTTCTGGCACTTTCTACTTCCTGTTAGTCTACCGACACGCCTCCTCCTTCATCTCCTTGTTCTTCCTCACTTCTTCTGCATGCTTGTCCTGTAGGAAACACAGAGTATGAAGCCTTAGTTTAATAAATAATCATTACAGTGTTGAAATGTAAATGGCATTTTTCAACTGCTTTGATGTGTCCTTTCTGTCTAAGGACACATCAAAGCAATTGAAAAATGTCAGAATAAATGAAAACTTAACCATTAATTTCAAAAAGACGGCAAAATGAACTTCTTGGAAATATTACATGGAAGTCAAGAAAACATCAGCAGACACCTCTGAGGAAGACTGACAGTTGACAGTCAAAACATGTCAAGATATTAAAGAAAACTTCCTGAAAAACAATTGTTTGAATAAATGAAACTGTAAAATATTAATTAGAATGAATTTGCTGGAATAAAAAATCTCAAAAAGGAAGTCAAACACGTGTGTGAGGACGAGTCATTCAGAGTTATAATAATAACAGATGATGTGACTGATGGAGGGTGTACAGGGCATAAGGGGTGTATAGATACAGGGTGTACGGGGCGTACCTTCTCCTGCAGACGCTCCAACATGGCCGCCAGCAGGGCCTCCCTCTTCTCTTTGATGCTCTCCATCTTATGCTCCAGCTTCTCTTTGGCGTTCTTGATGAAGTTGTTGTTCTCCTCGTAGGCCTTCTGGATCACCTCCCGCTCATGCTCTCTCTTCTCTGCCAGATGCTTCAGCAGCTCAGCCTCCTGACACTGCACAGGTCAGACATCATAGACATAGACATAGACATAGACATAGAGGAGAGAAGAAATGGGTCTGTTAGTGATTCATGTTCTACAACATAAGCCTGTTGTCTATTCCTAACGTTATACATACATCACTTTTCCCCCATAGAAGCTCATATTACTACAGAAAACTCTGTCTGCGTGAGTTATTTAGTTAAAACATTAGTGAAAATCCAAACGTTTAGCAGCTGTGTGTAAGCCCCCGACCCCACATGAACACGCCCAGGTACCCCCTGTGTTAAATTAATCAATTAGGGAGAAAAAAAAACATTAAAGAATAAAAATAGTTCTGAATTTTAAAAAAACAAAAAACGCTGGTGGTCTGTATTTATTTTAGAACAATTTGAACCCCTAAAGCCTGAAAATGCAAAATACAACCAGAAAATGTGCTTTTTTTTTGGAACTAAAAAAAAATATTCACTTTCTACTGAAATCCCCCCAGAAATCAACATTTCCATATAATTTAACATATGTATCTTTAGTTTTTAAATAAAGTGATTGTTTTGGAATATAAAGCAAATAATTAATTTTGTAGTATTTTCAGAGCTTCTCCTACTAATTAATGATAGTCAAACAATATCATTAAAATGCATAGTTTTTAGTAAAACAGTATAAAAAATTCCTGGGACGTAAAAACCCTGGCAACATTATCTAGTGGTCAAAAGTTTTCATTACAGTTTTCTCCAAATTCCTTTGAAAGAACACAATAGTTAATGTAATGTACATATTATACAAATATTTTAAGGGGCTGTTAGTTTTATGTAACAGGTGTGTAGTTTAAGTTTTCAGTGAAATGCTCCTAAACTTTTGAGATTTTAGGTTGGTTCTTCTGTTGCGTAATTTTTCTTCACAATGTAAATGTTGAAGTGACACTGCCCCCAGTAGTTCATGTAAGGTACTGCAGCAAAAATGACACACATTGTGATTGGAGAGTCTATATATTTGATTCTATTTTACCCCCCCCCCCCCTTTTGCTCGATGAACTGCTGACCTTGCACTCCATCATCTCACCTTTCCTCCTACTTTGCTCTTCTAGAAGTTTCCGTCCTTTCTTTCCTCAGACTGATGACTCAGCTCTTTAACAATGGCTGCTGACCTGTGAACTGGGACCAAAACTCATTCCTGGCAGCCCATTATTTACATTATCTATTAGTATCATGTAGAAGTTGTTATTAAGTCAGTGATTCTCAACATGTGGCTCTTTATGTCTTAATATTAATTATTATTCCCCCAAAAGGAGTTATAAATGTTCCCCTTTTAAGGTTTTCTATTTGCCCAATAAATACCACTTGTTTCCTTTTTTCTGTAAATTTTGCCTCTATTTATAGAACATTTTGCCAATTTTCACTACCTTTTCCTTTACATACCACCTGGTTCCTCTTTATTTGCCCATTTTTTGTCCATTCTTGACTGCGTTTGGCCCATTTTTGTCACTTTTCACTCTTTTTTGCCATGTTTTTGCCACTTTTGGACAGTTTTTTGCCCCTGTTACCATGTCTGCCTCTACTTGCTAATCAAAGATAAAGTAGCGCACTGGACTGGTCCACTTTGGATCAACGGTGCCTGGTATACCACATAGGCCAGTCCACCTCTGCACGTGTTTGAACACTGCAGGAGGAGAGTGTCACGTGTTCTGCGTAAATTGCTGACACACGTATCTTTACCTTCCGTCTCTCCTCAGCAGCCTCCAGCCTTTTCTGGATCTCCTCCAGGGATGGATCCCGTCGCTGCGGCATGGAGGCGTTGAGCTCTGGGACGCCATCGAAGGACGGCGGCTTGAGGATGACCTCGAAGGCCTGTCCTGATGCTCGTTTGTTCAGCTCGATCACCTCCACGTCTTTAATGACACACCAGCCCAGGTCCACTGCATCTGAGGAGGGATGGGTCCACGTGAAGTAACAGATTACAAGTACTCATGTTACTGGTATTGACTTACTATACTTTTTAAAATATGTTTTCTGAATCAGTAATTTTACCTGTACTTACGTACAATTTCAGTTCAGTAAGAGTACTTGTACTCCAGTAGATACTGTTTACCTTCTGCTTTGTAGGTGGATTTCTCTGCAGTGTGGGGGTTCAGGCAGGAACAGAACAGAGACACCAGGGGGAGCTCTTTCACCTTCTCCTTGTAGGCTGAGGACACGTTTAAAGATGTCAAATATAAATATACTCATCATAACGACGACAAAATGTGTGCGTTTACCTGCCAACGTCATTGTCTCACTGCCAACACAAGTCTGCACAGATGCTGAGGATCCTTCTACGCACACGCACACACACACACACACACACACACGCACACACACACACACACACACTGTTACATTCATGCTTCACTCATGAAAACAATAAATTATCCAGTTTTCTCTGCTAACAGTTGCTCTGTGTGTGCGTGTGTGTGGGTGTGTCACACAGTTTAAGGGAGAGTAAGGTCCCTTAGGAGAGCTCTTCTTTTTGTGACACTCTTTTACGCCACCCACTGTATCCGAGCGTCAACTAGCGCTTTACCCTTTTTCAAAGTAATGATAATTATCATCAATGTATTTGGCAATTGAAAATTGCCAAACAATGTCAAGGATGTGCAGTCGACCTTTTTTGGAGCCAAAATGTCAAGGTCAAGGTCACGTCAAGTGTCAAAAACCAAATTTTTCCATATCTCTGCAAATATTTATTGTACAAGTTTGATGCTTACATTTCTGAAAAGCTCATTTCAAGTGAAGTGTTTATTTCATTAGACCAAAGCTGTACCACCTACCAACTTGGCCACTGGTACCATTGAACAACATTTCCTTTCCATGTGTGACCTTGACCTTCACTCAAGGTCATATTTAAGGTCAAGATCAGTCTTCTGTTTTTCCTGAATTATTACTTTAAATTTAATTAGTAAAAATAACAAACTTTCAATTTTTAATTGCCAAATATGTATTCACCTTGGCCTCTATTCTCCCATGTGCATAAGTCCAAAAATTTCAATGACATTTACAAGCGTTGGTAAAACTCCAGGTTCCGTGATTTCTAGACAGCCCAAAAAAAATGACATCACCGCCTCCTTTCCTTCTGACTGCCATCATTCACATATACGTGCTTTTGGTCTATCTTACGCACAGTGGGCGTGGCAGCAGCCTGGACCTGAGAATACGCATAAGAGAGAAGCGCTTGACTGTAGGCGCGTATAAAAGCGCTTAAGTTCAGATGGGACAATAGAGCCCCTTGTGAATACAGGTCTTCCCTAGTTATTATTATCATCACCACCAATTAGTAATAACTACAAAAACTCACTATTCTTCCCATAATTTCTGAATCACAAAGGAATTTGAGAATCTTTTTCAATTTAACTTTTTTCAAAACATTACCCACATTAATCTTCATCCCCTGACATTATAAATCCTCCAGCAGACTTTATCTTTGTCTTGAGAATCTATTCCATTGAAGGAAAACATGCTCCACAGGCTCTGCCTTGTTCTAATGCTCACACATTCCTGTATGATCTTGTAAGTCCTATTCTCCTAGTGATGACCCTCTCTTCCTTGTTACTTCCAGTGGCGCACCGTCCAATACCCACTATGCTCTGTAACGCATATAAATGTGTGCCTGTGTTTGATGAGACCAACACGCCTGCCATTCTGCCATGATATGTATTTTAATAAATACCTTTGCCTCTGTCCTACTAAAAGAAATGTCTATGAGGGTCATTTCATGTAAGTACCTGCTTTGCTAGTTTATCAGCCGCTTCATTAACGCTTATCCCTCTATGTTCTGGAATCCACAAAAACAAAATCTTGAAACCTCTCCTACAAGTTTTTATAAATTTAATTAACAAATCCTGTCCAGTAGAAGACTGAAACTGCTGTGTTGCCATTAGAGCAGAGGTCGAGTATGAACAGATTCATATTTCTTTCACTTGTGAGTCTTCTATCCACTGTAACACTGATGAAATTGCCAACATCTCCACTGTAAAAACTGCCAAATGATCTCCAACCTTCCTTTTCACTGATACTTGCAGAGCTGGAATCATAAAAGCAAAAGCTGAGTTCGGATCCTTTGAACCATGTTCTCAACCGTTCCTCTACCAACACTGACACATTCCTATCAAACTCTCGTGATTTCACTTTACTCTGAAAACTAAGATCAACTGAAACTGCCGGGAACGACCACGTAGTGGTGACGGTTCACAGAACAGTTGAAGAAAATAGTTTCTGCTCTAACATCATGAACTCCGCAGTACACTGACTTTTCCATGCAAAACAATCACACCTTGCCTTTTCATTCTCCCAACAGGGCAATAGCATTCTGACTGTAGGATGACAATTCTCAGAATGCCCTTAGGAGAGCTCTTCTTCTCTGCTTCATTGTCTCAGAGATGGAACTGTCGCCCCCTGTGGTTATAGAGTATTGTTCAGGTCACAACTGTTTTTATCCTCTTTCTGTAAACCAGAACTTTACATTGACTTTAACTTTTCCTGATTTTTTTTTTTTTTAGATCAACCAAAAGCAGCACAACTCATTTTGACTGAAAAATCTACTAAATGATCTAAAAATCTACTAAATGATCTAAAAATCAGGCTGAATGTTTCACTCCAATAGAAAACAATGGGATGTTTACAGGCAGTGGAGCCATGTGACATCATCAATCATGTGATTTCAAGATGGAGGAACACAGGCTCTAAAACTGTAAAGTAGTCCCATTTTTAAAAGTTAATTAAATGAATTTGGTGAATAATAATGTGGTTCTTTAGACATACTGTAGATCTACTAATAAGGACATTTAGAAGGTTTTAGGTGAGATTTGTATGAACAGAGGAGGATCCTAAGAACATTCTTTTGGATCCGTGAACATCAGCTGAGAGGTGAGCGTGCACAACGCACGCTGCTACCAGACCTTTGTCTGGTAAAAAACCAGTTTGTGCACGTTAAAACTAGCATAGCGTGTGCAACCTGTGCCTCTGATTGAGAACACCATCCTCACACAGTCTGTTCTCTAATCCGCTACATCCGTGATGTCAAGATGATTTTAGTCCTGAAGTGACTCAGATTTTAGGCGGGAAAATGAGTTTCAACAATTCCAAGATCAATGTACTGGTTTATAAATGATATGTAAAGTATGTAAATAAAGAACTGACAGTATCCAAGTCAGGATCTTCTAGTGTTGTGGTGGTCAAGACCGGTCTTGGTCTCGAGACCAAATTTTAAAGGTCTTGGTCTTGTCTCGGTCTCTGAAGCATTTTGACTCGGTCTTGTCTTGGACTCGGGCTGCCCGGACTCGGGATTTTCCGTCAAGACCGTTCGAGACCAGCACTAATTCCTGCTATTTTTAAACATTTTTATAATGTGATAATAACACGGAGAAGAACAGGATGAAACAATCCTTTATTCATTATTTAATCCACCTCGTATAATGACCACAACCTTCCTTATTGTGACTGAGTGACGTGTGTGACACTCATACGTGTGTGGCTACGGTGTCAGTTTGGACCGCGGAGCGCAAGGGAGAAATGAACTAATCACCGGTAAAAATCCCAGTAAAACTCCTGAAAACAATCACCAGTAATAAATATTATCTCCCTGGTAAAGACAGTAGCTCTAACAACTGGTAAAATGATAAACTGATGATATTACAGCCTGTGAATGCTGGATAGGGGACGCACTTACTCTGCCTCTGGGTCCTAGTGCCAGCCGAGCGGTGAAGCCTGTTCCGTTTACCGTGTTTACTGAGGTCCGTGTGTGTTTAATAAGTCCGTGTGTGTTTAATAAGTTTGTGTGTGTTTAATAAGTCCGTGTGTGTTTAATAAGTCCGTGTGTGTCCGTGTGAAAGTCTGCATGTTTATGCCTCTGTCCATCCACTCTTTTCATTATATCCATGTCTTTTAAGGCTTTATTACATAATGTCGGCTGTAGTCCGGGCCGCCGCCATCTTGGTTTATGTCGTCACCAGCGCGTCATCGCCGCAGAGTTGCACTCAAATAATATTAAATATTTTTAAAGTGGTGGTTTTTTTGTGACTTTAGACTCCAATTACATGTATGTATATAATATGTTCCCCACAATATAAACAGGTTCAAAATATAATTATTTTTTATAGTTTCTGTTTCCACTGCATCCAGAATAATAATAATAATTATATATATATAATAACTATTGATTAATTTGTTACATGACTTTTCCAGGGTTTGAGTTTGTTTTATTTAGTTTCACATCTACCTGTAGCTCTATGTTTTTTACACTGCTGACAACTTGTTTTTAGTTTTATTTCAGAAAGTTTCACTTTTACAGTTACAGTTGGAAATCTTTGTGAATTGAATATCCAGTTATATTACAGCAACCAAATTAAACTATATCAACTAAGTGAATTAATAAAAATAACCTGTGTAAAGGCTTTTTCAAACTAAAATCTTATCTTGTGAAATCTGTGACCTGTTAAACCTGAACAACTGAAAGAATCAGAATAAAGAATCATTATTTCTTGGCAGAAATGCTTTTAAACACTTGCTGTACATTCAGCTGACATAAAAATCTTGTTTTCAAATATGTAGAATAATTGTGAATGTATCAGTAGCAGTAGTAGTTTTAATATTTTAGTTAATTTTTTGCAGGCACCTTTTTTTTTGTCCGTCAAATGTATTTAAAATAAACTAAAATTAAAGAGAGATGTTATTTAACTGTTGAACCTTGCCATAATTTTATTTATTTATTTATTTTTTTAAATTGAAAAAAAAAATGTTTATGGTCTTGGTCTTGGTCTTGGTCTCGGTTTGTCTCGGTCTTGGTCTTGACTCGGTCTCGGCTCCCGAAAGTCTTGGTCTTGTCTTGGTCTCGGTGCATGCTGGTCTCGGGCAAGTCTTGGTCTCGGATAGTGCGGTCTTGAACACAACACTAGGATCTTCACTTCATATTTTCTTCATTTTGTGAACTTTTTAATTTTATTTGGGTACATTTTGTGGAATAGAGTTCTTTCAACAACTGTTTCCTTCACGGCTGTGACAGTGCACATACAGTCAGTCTTATATGAATTACAGTTGGTTGTGGCTGAACTATGGAACCTTCACTTCATCATCTCACTGTTCACTTCACTCTGGTCACACTGGGAACCGTGTGCAGGACAGCTGCTGTACGTTCATAAACACTCAGGATTGTATATTTTACAACACAAACACACGGCCCACAAGGCCACGCCCTCACGCTTTAATATCCTTAAAGCCAATTAATCACACAATGATCTCAATCCAGACCCTAAACCACAGTTTACATACACGCTCTAAATGAATGAAACATGATGGCAGACGTGCACGTTGACATAAAACACACAGACCGTCACGTTATTTAGATCCAGAGGTTTCATAAAATCAATTTTAAAGGTAATCAATCGATTGTATCGATACAAGGAAACACCTTGTGTGATTTAAGCACAGCAGACTTTATATGGATGTGTTTTGAAAGCTTTTTTAATAATAAAGACAGTGTGTGTGACGTCATGGCCACGCCCCCAGCACATAACTAAACATGTGATGGAGGAGAAATGAATGGACTCACCTTTGAGTTCAGTGTGTGAAACACTTTGGTACGGTGCACAGTCATTTATCAGACCAAACAGACTCATGACTCAGCAAAACCTCTGTCATTTATCAGACCAAACAACTCATGACTCAGCAAAACCTCTGTCATTTATCAGACCAAACAGACTCATGACTCAGCAAAACCTCTGTCATTTATCAGACCAAACAGACTCATGACTCAGCAAAACCTCTGTCATTTATCAGACCAAACAGACTCATGACTCAGCAAAACCTCTGTCATTTATCAGACCAAACAACTCATGACTCAGCAAAACCTCTGTCATTTATCAGACCAAACAACTCATGACTCAGCAAACCTCTGTCAAATATAAACACAACATGGCGTGTTATTTTGAAGGAACCGGAACTACCCATGAATTTGAAAAGCAATTCTTTCCTCTTATTTTTTAAAAGTTAATAAATACATAGTTAAACGAAACATTGCTATTAATTAACCATTAAAAAAATAAATAAATTAAATAACAGATTTTAACTTACTCTCATAACCGCAGCAGCACATGGAGAACATGCAAACTCCACACAGGAAGGACACAAGCGTCCACCCCAGGGCTTGAACCCAGGACCTTCTTGGTGTGAGGCGGACGTGCTAATGCTAACCACTAAGCTAACGTGTGCCCTTATGAGTATCATTTTTAAATATAAAACAAACATTATAAAATCCCATATTTGTAATACTTTCATTTGTTAATTTTTCGCTCTCTGCCTCTAGAACCTCCTGTAATGCCATCACGTACTCCTAGGGGTACACGTACCCCCATTTGAGAAACACTGCTCTGGATAACAGGAATCACTGCAGCCTCATCACACACAATGTGCTAACTATGTCTAACTATAGACATTTATTTATTTATTCATTTATTTATATTTAGTTTATTATGTCTTTAAGTCGCACAGTGTGTGAAAGGGACACACGCACACACACACACGCACACACACACACACACACACTGAGGGTACACTGAGTTCTACCTTCAGCATCGCCTCATTAAACATGGACAGAAACATGCAGAACATTAACAAATGAAACTAAACGTGTTTCTAGTGAATGATGGATGGAGGAATGCAGACTCACCTCCCTCTGAGCGGTCGTCCTCCACCCTGAGCTAACGATGCTAACGATGCTAACTGTGCTGATGGTGCTGATGGTGACTATGGTTACCTCTGTCTGACTCCAAGGATGCAGGCGCTGGGCAACAGCATCAGCACCACCTCCATGACATCACCATGGAGACGCCTCATTGGTCCCACACGTTGCCAGTGTAGGTGTCCGTCAGCCAATGAGGGCAGAGAGGCGGGGCCTGTGGGCTCTTTGTGCTGCAGGGTGGGATGTGGAGTCAGCCTTTATTACAGTACATTACTACAGCTGTGCGTGTGTGTGTGTGTGTATGTGTGTGTGTGTGTGTGTGCGTGTGTGTGTGTGTATGTGTGTGTGTGTGTGTGTGTGTGTGTGTGTGTGTGCATGTGTGTGTGTGTGTGTGTGTGTGTGTGTGTGTGTGTGTGTGTGTGTGTGTGTGTGTGCGTGTGTGTGTGTGTATGTGTGTGTGTGTGTGTGTGTGTGTGTGTGTGCATGTGTGTGTGTGTGTGTGTGTGTGTGTGTGCGTGTGTATGTGTGTGTGTGTGTGTGTGTGTGTGTGTGTGTGTGTGTGTGTGTGTGTGTGTGTGTGCGTGTGTATGTGTGTGTGTGTGTGTGTGTGTGTGTGTGTGTGTGTGTGTGTGTGTGTAGGGGGTCCTGATGTGTGAACACTGAATAATTCACACATTCACAGGAAACTAAAAGCTTTTTATTGCTTCTTCAGAAACATTTAATTCCACATAGTTATTTATTTTAATGACAATAAAAGACGTCAAATTCTGTAACAAACTTTTACAACTTAAACTGCTACATCTGCACCTACAGTATGTTCCTGTTAATGGACACGCCCTCATATTCACTGCTTAATATTTATTAGGGCTTTTGTCCTGATTTAAACAATGCTTGTGATGATTTGATATATATTCTGATTCTGATTCATTGACTCAATTATTGCAATTTTCATGTCTTTATTTTCATAACCCAAAAACAAAATTAATTCAAACACATCTAGAAACAATATGAGCCATAGCTCCATATAGACCCACGCCCCAGTATCCATGTTCAATTACAATTCAATTACAATTACAGTGACCAGCAATTTTTTCAAATTAAGATTAAATTCCAGTACTTTTTTATCCTCAGAAAGTTCAATTACAATTAATCACAATTACTGAGTTTGAAATAAATAACCTAATAAAAGTTCACCTTCCTCTTGTGTTAGCTTCCTGTTAGCATCTCTAATGCTAACGGGTCCTAAATCAGCTGTAAAATACACTAAAAACTAATATCTATCATCTAATTTATTTCCTATCTATTGATTACCTTGTTAGGCTTCCTAATCAATGACATTATAGGTTTTAATATTTATGTGTGGGTGTCTGAGCCTTTTTGGTGTCAGCAAATCTATAGATTTAATTGTTTTAAAAGGTAAAATGTGGTAAAGCTTGATATAAACATATTTTAATAAATATTAACTACATATGTGTAGAACTGTAACATGGTTCCACAGTTTTGCATTAAATTATCATTTTTAATACAATTTTCATGCCAATTTCAATTACAAAGTCAATAATCTAAACTCAATTACAATGTAATTATGATTATGGCAGCAACCGATTTTTTCAAATTAAAATTAAAATTATAATTAATCCCAACTCTGACTAAAACATCACAATTCTGAAGGAATTAAAAAACTGTTTCACATAAATAAATCAGTAAACGTCATCTTTTGTATTGGGTGTGGCGTTTGGATTATGTATTCAGTTCACACAAGAAACATGATGTGGGGGGGGTGAGGTCATATGTGGGCGTGGCCTGCTGTCGCTGCTCATCCTCTATCCTTCGTTCCTTTCCGTCTCTGACAGTAAATACAGAGACATCCCAACTGTCCTGGATATGAGATCATCCATGGATGGAGGGGGTGGGGGGGTGGGGGGGGATGTGAGGGGGGACCAAGTTAAAAATGGGAGCAGCAACACAAGCTGTGACATCACCCTCTTAACATCAGAGTATGAGATCATCCCTTTTATCTCGCTCTGACTCTTTTGTTTCTATTGGAGGATCATTTAATTTAGTTTAGTTTGAAGCTGACGTCCACTTTACACAAAGAAGAGTGATGATATCTGAGAGGAAGTAGCATGACTCAGCGTTTCCCTCAGTGACACAGGAGCTGCACTTCATACAGGAAAGAAGGAAGGAAGGAAATCATACTTCCAAAGCTCCTCTACGCAGTGTTTCTCAAAAGGGGGTACGCGATGCCACTGCAGGGGGTACGTCAGAGAGAGAGTGGGGAAATTAACAAAAAAAATCATTAAAAATAAAGGGTTTTATGATGTTTGTTTTTAGTTAAAATGATGATAATAATACAAAAGATGATAAAATTGATCTTTATTAGAACATGAACTGAAAATACAAGAGTTTGTTTCACATCAGGAGGGAGACGACAGGAAATGATAAAAACTATTGAAATAAATCTATTCAGGAGGCACTAAATACTGTTTCATTCACTTATTTACAAAATGACATTCTTTAAAATGTGTGTTATCATTCATTCATTCATCATTATAATCTATAGATGTTTATACAAATTATTCTGAACAAGCTTTGAGAATCACTGCCAACGTACTACACACTACAAACTCAATGAGTATATAGTGAATATATAGTGAGCAGTATACAGTACAGTATACTGCTGCAGGATCTTCACTTCACAACTTCTTCATTGGTTTTTGAGTCATTTAGAGCCTAGTTTCCTAAAGTGTGGTATGGGTACCTCCAAGGGTACGCAAATTGTCATAAGGGGTATGTGAATAAAAGTGAAAAACATTAGAAACTAAAATATAACTCAACCAGCAGTCAGGAGCCTCCATGCATTGCCACAAATGACACATATTTAAGAGGACTTTCTAGTGGTGACAGAGAAATAATCTCATTTATTAAATATGACGAGAGCAACATTGCTTTGTGCCAAACATGTTGTCAAGACTCTGATGGACTTTGCCACCACGTACTTGTGTAAAAGTGGATTTTCAGCTTTGACAAACACAAGAACAAAATACAGAAGAAGATTTTAACAGAGGGTAGGGGTACACAGCTTCAGGTTAAATGTCTGAAGGGACTGTGATAAGTTTGGGAACCACTGATTTAGAGCAATTTTGTGGAATTATTTGTGAGAAATTGTTGTGAGAAGTTATTTCCACAGTTTTCAATAGAAAATGACTGCTATCATGTTATATATGCATGGGAAAACTGTGAGTCTCTAAAAACAATGGGAATTTTATTAAAATGGTGAACTTCATATATCTACAACGGAATTATTTAAAGTGACAATAATGGGTCAACATATGTGACATTAGGTGTAAAAGTGGTGGAAAGGGTTTATTAGTGATGAACATGTCTGGAAAGTGGAAAAAATGGACAGAATGCCAAGAAAAAGTGATAAAAATAGGTTAAAATATGGAAAGTTTGGTGTAGTTGCAGAAAAAGCGTAAAAATAAGCAGAAATGGGCTGAAATTGTTCAATAATTATCTGTTGACCACCTCTCAGTGTAAATTAGAGTGCACAAAAATCAACAGAATAGGTGTTAAAAAAAAAAGGTTCAAATTGGTTTCTAAGTGTCAGGAATGAGGGTTTGGGCTAATTTCATTAAAAATGTAGGAACAATTAGTTTAATCTGGCAAACAATGGCCATGACAAAGCATGACTGTATGGCAAAAATAAGCATGAAATATGGTGAAAAGAGGTTAAAAGTGACAATAATGGGTCAACATATGACATTAGGTGGAAAAGTGGTGGAAAGGGTTTATTAGTGCTGAACATGTCTGGAAAGTGGAAAAAATGTACAGAAATGGGAATAATGTAGCAAAAATACATTAAAAGGAGCAAAATATAGCAAGAAAAAGTGATGAAAATAAGATAAAATATGACAAGTTTGGTGTAGGTGCAGAAAAAAGGTAAACATTTACTCAAATTGTTAAAAAAAATGTATAAATACAGTATATATATATGTATATATATATATATATATATATATATATATATATATATATATATATATATATATATACTGTATATATATTTTTCCATGGATCTATTAACCTTCTTTAACAACCTTTTAATCTAAAGTCTCAAACTGTGTGTGACAGTGTGTTTTGCTCCAGTAATCTGAGTAGAAACATGTAACTCTGCTACTTCTATGGCTCCCTACAGACAATTGTCATGTTTAATTCCCAATGGTAAATGGTAAGAACGTTTTTATATGTTGACTTCCTAACCACAGTGTGACCCAGGCTGTTAACGTAGCTTTGTTGTGTAGCTTTAAATCACATGAGTGTAGTGTGCAGGGGGAACACTGACCTCTGACCCCCTGACCGTGCTGCTCTGCACTGAAGATCCAGGCAGATGTGATACAGATGTTTGATTGGACTTGGACATGATGTTTATGGACTGCTAGTCTTCCAAAGCTAACGACAGCGAACACCAGACCTACGTCACACAAGGAATTTTAGATTCTCAAAGAAGGAGATTTTTAAAAACCGTTCTGTGATGTTCTGCACATTTTTTCAGCACTTTTAAACCATTTCCACCACTTTTCCACCTAATGTTGCAAAAACCAGAGCTTGATTTGAATCTGGCATCTCCCACTTATTTGATTTGATCCAGCACCTCATTTTCCAAATTCTTTTTTTTCAGAATATTTGCTTTTAGGTGTTTTGATTAAATGTTGAAGTATTATATTTGGACAGCTGTGTCTTTTATTGAGTGGAAATCACTGGAAATGTCACTGTAAACATAAACCTGAATGTAACAACTGAGGAAGAGAGGGGAAAGTCAGGCCACGCCCCCACGCTACATCTAAAATGTGATTTTGCACAAAAACAGTTTCTCTGTCAGCGCTGAAGATGGTAGAAAGTGTCAAAAAAAAAAAGACAATTGGATTTAAAGAGTTTTTTTAAGCCAATAAATGAAGTTAAGCCTGAGGTAAAGGTTGTTTCACAGAGTTAGCGTAGCGAGAAGCATCAGTTAGCGTAGCTAGTAGCAGCAGTTAGCGTAGCGACAAGCATCAGTTAGCGTAGCTAGTAGCAGCAGTTAGCGTAGCGACAAGCATCAGTTAGCGTAGCTAGTAGCAGCAGTTAGCGTAGCTAGTAGCAGCAGTTAGTGTAGCTAGTAGCAGCAGTTAGTGTAGCGAGAAGCAGCAATTAGCGTAGCTAGTAGCAGCAGTTAGCGTAGCGAGAAGCAGCAATTAGCGTAGCTAGTAGCAGCAGTTAGCGTAGTGAGAAGCAGCAATTAGCGTAACTAGTAGCAGCAGTTAGCGTAGCGAGAAGCAGCAATTAGCGGGGGAGCTAAAAGCCAAGCTGTTTTTTTGGCTGTTTTGACAAATAAAAGGTAAACATATTTTTATTTTCTGCTGATTCATTTGTAGAAAGTTTGTAAATATTTAGTATTTGTGTGTTTTTTTGATTTTCCGCTGTCCTTGGTGCTGAAACATGTCAGATGTGACAGCTGTCAATCAGAGAGAGAGACGGATGCTCCGTAACGGGAGATTCATCATTCTTTTATTAAACATTTAGGTTAATTAGTTGTTTGTGTTCACGTGATATTATTGGTTAATTTATTTAGTAAAAAGAGCTTTAAAATAAAAATGACATTTTTGTCTCTGTCTCACACCCGGCGTTTGTTCTGGACCTGATGATTTACAGGATTATGGTTATTGCAGTGAACAATGAAATCCTGAAGAAGGACCAACAACTGGCCAGGTGCAGAACTACCTGCAGTATCTGAGGTTCCTATTGACTCATTGTCCTTCTGGAGACTGAATGAAAAGGCTTCTCATCTATTTCTCTGCTCTATGCACAGGTATTGAATTGTTACTGTTTATGTAGTTGAAGAAAAGAAGTCGTCTGTTTGTTTATCAAGAAAAACCTTCTACTCATGTACAAGTGATGTTCATCTTCACCTGGGTTACATGTTGACCATATTGCACATGTTGCACTTGTTTTTTTTAAATGTTTGACTTTTAGGAGCTTTTGTCCTGTTAGCTGTTGCAAGTTAGCGTTAGTTCACAGTTGCATTTGGAAATGTTTCATTTTAGAACTAAAAGTAGATATTATTTATTGTTGATTTAAGACATGTTGTTAGTTTGTCCTCATAGATTGTTATTTTATCAACAACCACAAACCTACCAAAAGTATTTCCAGTCGTCATCTCATCTCTGTGCTGCAGAGCTTTGAGCAACAAACACTTTCTTATCGGTTCTGGATCCAGCTTTGTCTCCCACTGCGACATCATTAGATTGACTGACCGTTACATTGAAGCTTCTGGGAAAAGCATCGCGTTGCCATATCGGTGGTTAATAACTGCAAAACTGAGAAGCAACATCGTGTAATCCATTGATTTTAACAAAGTACCTGTAATCTGATTACCAACTATTTAAACTGTAACGCATTACAGTTACGTGTAGTTTGTAATCTGATTACATGTAATCCATTACTCCCGAACACTGGGCTGACATATAATAAGATATGGATTTTAGATTATTTAAAGTTGTTCAAGGCATTGGAAACTTACATTATCTCCGTCCCTTTTCAGTCATAGTGCTTGTCCGTGAACACTTTGACGATCGGGCCCCTTTAAACGTTGTCACCACCGTTGTGAGTCATCATTATGTGGTCTCCTTTGGTAAAGGATGCCTTAGTGTTTCCTAGGCTAAAGGAGGTTATAAAGGAAGCATGGAGCCTCCTTTCCTTAGCTTAAAGAGAATTGGAACACTTCTTATCAAGTTTCAAATGCAATAATATGCCTTGAACAACTTAAACACTTCCAGGGTTAAAGGAAAAGTGGATAGGAAAGGAGATAGGAGGGAATACTCACACACAGCCCAGAATTGAAAACAGAATAAACAGAGACTCAGAAAAACCACAAGGACGACAACAGGAAGTCTGAAAGGCTCTAATTGTAATGTTAATCTGAAATTCAGATGCAGCATTTGTACAGGATGTGATTCACATATTAAAAGCTGTTCTCATTATGACCAATCAGATCATCAAAATACTGTAAAAACCAAAAGCAGCTGTGATCAGTTTAGGGATGGTTGTGCTGAGTCATCAAAGGTCAGACTAGCAGACACAGTGTTGGCCAATAACTGTGTTCACAGGAAACAGATGGAAGAGATCATCTCAGATTCCATATCTATAAATACTTTTTAGGATTTTACTCTAATCTTTGGTGGAGGTTTGTAGTTACTACGTCTCAACTTTACACAACTGTACACACACCTGAAATGTGTTCCTGCTGCTTCTTTTTACTGTACGTGTGTTAAAATAAAGAGCATTCATCCAGATCAGGATCACACTGTTGACAGGTGGAGAAACTGCTGCAATATTTGATTTAAAGGGGCAGTATTATGAAAAAATCACTTTCTAATGGTTTATCTACAGTGATATATGTTCCTATAGCCTCATTCAGAGACAAAGTGTAAAACGCTTTGTGTTCTCGCTCCCTTGTTATTGCACATGTTGTAAAAAGTCAGCTCCAAACAGGCCAGTTGGATTTTTCTCGTGTTGTGACGTCACGTAGCAGAAACTCCTCCTCCTGACAATCCTGGCTCCTCCTACATTAAAAGAATGTGAGCTCCTCCCTCTCAGACTACCTCACAGCTAAAACAAACATAGTGAAGGAAGGTTGATATTACAGTTAATATTACAATTAATATCTTTATGTCCAGTTTGTAGATAAACCGAAAAGCGCTCACAATCAGTTTCATTTTTAGTAGCCTTATACCACCTCATGTCTCCTTTATGGGATGATCTGACGTGTTTGTGACCAAATGTGACGCAGCGGTAGGACTAAATAATCCTGGAGCGTCTGAAGTAGCGTGTGTGTTCATGCCCACTCATACATATGCACAAAGGCCCAAATAAACAGTCTGTTTTTAGGAGCGCTCTGAAAGTGACTTTTCAGAGGCTAAAACTCTAGAAAACAGGCGAGTTTGGGAAATTAAACCTTAAATACTGTTATTGGGGTTCTTAGAACACATGGAGATGTGTGATGAATAGCAGAATACTGGACCTTTAACTCTGGTCTTTGTGTCTCCGCCTCCCAGTGATGTCAGTGTGTTTGGGTTGTGAGTGATAATCTCCCTCCTGTTTCCACCCAGGTGTGACCCGTTCCCAATCAGGCTTCCTTCACTATTTTAACTGAGTTGGACACTGAATGATTGGATCATTGTCTCCTCGTCCCTTATTGTTGCCTTTGTGGATTTGGAGTTTTTGTTGCTTTTTAAGCATTAAACATATATTATTATGATGAACCCTACGTCTGCCTGCTCACTCTCATCATGCACACGTGTCCTACTCCTCCACATCCTCGCACCATCACATCCTGATTGGTACGTTAAGTCTTCCTGGGCCCATGTGTTGTAGTGGGTATTATTTACACGTAGAACCTTCTGGACTAAAAACACTCTTTTATATAGATTGTGTAATAGTGTTAAATCGAAACCTCAGGCCAAATAATTGTGATATTTTTACCACTGTTTACTGTTCTTTTTTACTGCACTATAATCACTATAGATATATAAATACACTAAATGCATTCAATCCAGTGTTGTACAAGTGTAACTCAGTGTTTGACCTTTGTCTCTAATCATCTTCACATCTGGAGGCTTTGAGTGATGACAGGATGTTCAAACTCAGCATGTGTGTTTGTTGCTGTGCGCCCTCTGCAGGACAATAAAGGCATCAGCAAATAATAATAACTCTTAGTTATTAACCAAGATAGAACTATTCTCCCAAAAAGAGCAAGAGATGGTGGATTTTTCAGGCTCAGAAATTGTGATTATTTATTCTTCTTTTTATTATTTAACCTCTACTCCACTTGGATTTTTGATGCCCCTCTATGTGGTCTGAGTCTATGATGGTCAGGATATCTAGAGCAGACGACATGAAGGTTTTCAGCAGAGCCTTTGGGTCATCGTTGGATATCCAGGACAGTTTCTTTAAGTTGCTTGTTTTCCTTTTTTAGCTTTGACCTCTGAGGTCATCGCTGATAAAGCTGAGTGGACGTCATGATTCTCTTTCTGTGAGTCGTGTATTTGTTTGTAGGCAAATCCAGGCTGAGCTTCATTTCCTGTAACTCTTCATGTAATAAGTCAACTACACCCAGACTCTTATTGATACATTTTAGAAGCGCCATGTAGGACTCTGTCTCCAGATCTGAAACAGAGTTACAGCAGTGGGCCACCATGTTGAATTTCACAGAGTTACATGACTCCCTCCTATCTCCTTTCCTATCCACTTTTCCTTAACCCCATGGATGACATCACAGGGTTAAGGAAAGGTGTTAGGAAAGGAGTTAGCAAAAGGCCATCACGTTTGTTTTGATGCACTTCCACTAGGTGATGTAATAATCTGATGGCAGTGAAGGTTAGTGACGTCTGCTGTGGTGAAAAAAACTACAAATTTCCAAAAATGTTGCTGATCCTGAGTTTCTGTGAGCACTCAGGTGTACGTGTTCCTTTAAATGTTGTCGCCACAAGATATTGTTGGTAAGTTTTATCTTGTCTCCTTTGGTAAAGGATGTATCAGTGTTTCCTAGGCTAAAGGAGGTTATAAAGGAAGCATTGAGCCTCTTTTCCTGAGCTTAAAGAGAACTCGAACTGTCATGGCCGCCATTTAAACACTTAGCCTCAGAACATCTTGCATGACTTACTGTACCTCTCTCCCGTACATTTTCTGAATCATAATTTTCACCGACACCACACAGATGTTCACAGGAGACAGATGTTCCACTCCACAACCAGACCTGGTGCCGTACGGAATAAAGATTGACTCTTTGCAGTTTTAATTTATTCAATGTCTCTGTGATTCGTGACCCAATAATGGGGGCCACACACACACACACACACACACACACACACACACTGGTGTTGTGCTGCCTCACCCTCAGGCTTTGGAAACATAATTAATAGTGTTTTTACAGAACACGTTAATGTTAATCACACAGAGCTCGTTGTGTTTCCGTCGAACGACGTCGGAAAATACAATCAAATACTTTCTGACACAATCGGTTATTATTAGTGTAACATGTTTGGGCACAGAGATACATCGTTAAGCTGCACACACACACACACACACACACACACAATGAGGGCTTTGAGGTGAGACTACACCTTGGCAGATGTGCATCCAGACGTTCAGGAGGCGTGGCCAGTGGAAAAGGAAATTCCCAAAGTGCAGTGTGAAATTAAAGAGAAGACACATGACAAAAGAATGTCTTATGTATCTATTTTATAATCCAAGGAATCATAGAAATGATTGATATTTTTACACACAAAGGAATGAGTCTAAATCTGTTAATATAATGTTGATAGTAGGGCTGAACGCTTCAGGAATGAATGAAATGCTCTTAGATCTGTGAGCCCCGCCTGTCTTTGGTTTGTTGTAGAGGTTTAGGAGAGAAGAATTAATAATCAGAATGAAAGTGTTCTGCTTTATTTTTACATGGAAATAATGATTCTGAATTAAGGTTTTATTCAGCTTTCTTCTTCCACTTTTGGTCTGGGAATGTTCTGATTGGACAGGGGGAGAACGTGTGTGTGTGTGTGTTTGTGTGTGTGTGTGTGTGTGTGTGTGTGTGTTTGTGTGTGTGTGTGTGTGTGTGTGTGTGTGTGTGTGTGTGTGTGTGTGTGTGTGTGTGTGTGTGTGTGTGTGTGTGTGTGTGTGTGTGTGTGTGTGTGTGTGTGTGTGTGTGTGTGTGTGTGTGCGTGCGTGTGTGTGTGTGTGTGTGTGTGTGTGTGTGTGTGTGTGTGCAGAATTAAATGTTTACAAGATCGAGGAATTTTTCCATTCAGAATTAAAATGGGAATAAACCAGACACTTAAGTGTTTACAAGGTCAGTTTAAAGAGGATTTAACTTTTATTCTGAATTGAAGGTGAATTAAAGCTCATGTAAACGTTGTCCAATTTAAAGTTTCTAATCTCTAAATATTAAGGTTTCGTTTATTCAGAAAAGGTTTTTTAGGAAACATAACTTTAAAACAAAGAAGACACAATGAACGTGCTGGAATGACTTTATGATCTCATCAGTGGTTGTACTGGGTTGAACCTTTGCATCCTGAAGATTCCTTCCTACAGGAAAACGTGAGGTTATGTTTCTTTACACATTTGTTTTGGGAGCAAAAAGGGAGAAACCTTTGTTATCCAAAACTTTCTGGACACCACATACGGTACTTTTTGCTCTTCTGGGAGTTTTAATGGTCTTTTAGGACATTATTTTGCCAATGCAAAGCGTCATCTACATTTTTTCTTTAATATTTTTCATCTTGACAACAATCCAATTGTTTTGGAAACTCTCCACGTCTCACCACTAAACCACTGGAGCACGTTCCACACGTAAACATGTGCATGAAACATGTGGCTGACCTTCACATTCCATTGTGTGCTTTGATAGTTTTTAAATGTGTAGTCCCACCTCTAATAAATAGAATTATCATTGACATGATTTTGTTCTTGGGGGAAACAGAAGAAATGTAAAGTGTATGACAGGAGGAACAAGCTGGTTTATTAATAACTACATTTGTGGTAACAGACCTATTGGTATGAGGTCACACTAAAACTATTCATAAATGAAAACAACTACAGTAACAACAATAATCGTGAAAACATCAAAGACACTTGGGGTATCTACAGTATGTGAGCAACGTTCTCACCCTGGACACCCCATTGAAACATTTATGGCTCCGCCCCCAAACAAAGCACTTGTGTCAAACTCAAGGCCTGGGGGCCAAACCTGGTCCTTCAGAGCATCAAATTTGGCCCGCAGGAGACGGTAGCAATGAGAAAACATTAATAATTAATAATTCAGTTGTAAATATCTCATTTGCATTTTAGTGAAACTCCACAATATTTTGAGGGGATCAACTCTACATTTTTCCATAAATCTGCAATTTCTCACAAATAATTCCACAAAATTCCTCTATATTACATAACATTTTGTTCCAAAATGAAGATCCTACAGGGACTGATATTAAAAACTAGGGCACAATGATCTTCTAACTGTGCTAAAATCTGTGGCCCCCTCGGGATCAAACTGGTCCATATTTGGCCTCTGAACTAAAATGAGTTGGACTCTCCTGTGCTAAGCTATGGTTTTTGGGGGCACAGGGGGGCAGCCATGTTTTCTGATTGCTAGGAACAGGTTATTGGAAACACATGTGGCTGCTTTGGAGCACTGGGCTGTATCCACCAGGGGGAAAGTCTTTGCCTTCCTCTCTTTTCCCCACATGTTGAAGCATTGAGCCACAATTCAAAGTGTTGCTGTAATTTTCCAGTTTTCACACTGTTGTCAGTGTCGGGCCGTTAGTGGTTAGGCTGGTCTGGTGCAACCATGTCTGGAAGTGAGAGACATTCCTTGTGGTCAATACATAGATAAAAGAAATGGAAGATATTTTGTGAGCTAGTGGAGATCTACGGCTGTAGAGAATATAGAATATATCAGTAAAATGTGTCCAGTGAAAGCTTTGAACAGTCAGTCTCCACACTGAGATGTTCCAGGTCCAGCCCAGTAATCAAACCCAGAACATTGTTGCTTATACATCCACACCATCAGCCTTCAGTGGGTTACCATGACTTTAATGACTGAGCACACTGTGATTCAATGGTTAAGTTTACGTCTCCCTCAAATGTTCCTTAGATAGAGTTTGTCCATCAACCTCACACCACATGCTCCGTGTTTACATATTTGGATCTTGTGTTAAAATTCCCAGCCTGTGCAAAATGATCTGGAATGTAAATCACACTTTTTTTTCCACTCTGTGTCAGAAAATGGCCAGCCTGAGGAATCTGTGTTTATCAGTGACTTTCAGGGTTTTTTCTACCATTAAAACATCCTGGAGTCACTGCAACAACCCAATAAGACGGACAGGATGTCATTCAATAAGAAAAAATCCTGCAACCAATTTAGAAACTATGGAAATACGCGTAGAATCATTTATTGGTCCATGTAAGATGTGTTTTTACAACAGATCATCTAATAAATAGAAAGTTTACATCACATTATATAACATATGAAATCAGCAGTGTGGCTGAAAAATGAGTTCTAGATATTAGTGTTGTTCCCATTACCTTTTTTGGCCCCAATATCAATACTCAGTTGCGTAGTATCGACCGATCCCAATACATGCCGATACCGTAGCGTTTAAAGAAAAAAGGTATGATCTGTTTTTCTTCCTGCGTACTCACTTGAATGTAAAAATAATTGCTATCATGATTTGGTTTGTCACTGGTTAAACCTTAACAGGAAAAAATACCAACACAGTAAATGCAAGATCACTTTTTTATTGTCTACCTGATGTGGGCGATGAATGAATAGACTTTTCTGAAACCTGAATTTTGGCTCTCAAATGCCAACATGTAACCGTACGTGTTTCTGTGATCAGGAGACAGGGTTGGACATCGTTCTGATTATTTTAAGAAACATGCTCAAATAAGATGAGCTAACCATGACCCTCGCCATGAATTTTAGTCCTATCAACCTTTTACTTTTGATGAAAGCAGTCCTACTGATGAAGGAATGAACGCTCAGCATTCCCACTAAAGGTACAATAAAGGAAGAAGAATATTGTAGCAATATTTTAAGCTACAAATTGTGGTTGTAGCTGCAGGATTAACGCTTTAACAGCAGTTTTCCTTAAAGTTCATGAGCAGCAGCTGTCACACTCTAGCAGACCTAATCAAGCAATAGCAGCCTAATTAGCACAAAACCTTAAAATACATTACAATCAAAAGAGTTAGCATTTTAAAAATTAGATATTATCATTGTCACTAAGCAGCAGAACATTTTGATCATTAAATGCTGTAAATAAGTTAAGATTTGCATGCAACATGACAAACAGGGTCAATTCAAAAATACTGTATATTAATTTATTTAGTAGATAGAGTTGTAGATTAGAGGGTGGACAACATTTTGGGGCATGTGTGCTTCCGGTTTTTTCAAAATAAGATGCTAGCTGCTTCACGACCTGAAGCCATTGAGTCTGACTTTTATTTTGAAGCCTGAGGGTGTTTCATTTAACAGAGGTTTTGCTGAGTCATGAGTACGTTTGGTCTGATAAATGACAGGTAAACCTGAGACCTCACTGTGAGACCTGAGGATGTCCTAAAATGTACACTGTAAATGTTTTGTGTGTCTTTCATCTGTACAATCTCTGGAAATGTGTACCTTTTGCCAAAAATGAAAAAAAAACAACATAAAAAGCTGTCTTCTTGAAAGTTGCAAAAAAGCAGTATTTTGAGGAGTGTGACAGTTCCACAGAGAGCAGAAGTTTTTCTGACACCTTTGAGACGGCGTCCCTGTTCCTCCTCATGAATAAATAGAGGTTTTCTTCCACCTCTGTTTGTCTTGATTATTTAAAAGTATTCCGTGTGTGGAACACTGCTGTGTTGTCTTTAACACAGTAACCTTACTGACTAAAAAACCCCGTCGTGGTGCCTTCAGGGGACCATTCATTCAATCTCTTCTGGTTTTTTCTTTCCATGAAGTTTCTCTCCCTCGTTTTGGCTGCTGTTGGCTACGTGTTGTCAGAGCTCTGAGCGCCAAGGACGACGGTACAATTTATGAATGCTTGGCTTTGTGTGGGTCGGGATCATTTCTGCCGTTTCGGTGGAGGTAGAGCAGGAAAAAGAGCTCAGGTCTTACGTTAAAAATGTTTTTTTCACTCATGAATGGAAGGTATTTTTCTCAGCTCAACAGGGGAGAAGAAAAAGAGCTGGGGAAGTATGTAAATTAAAGAATCAAACAGCATGAATAATTAAAATCTACTTAGAATAATTATTTATTTTGAGCCTCTCAGATTAACGTTTCCTCTGGGTCAGGAGTTTTCTCCATAATGCTAAAATATTTGAGCTGGTGCCAGATGTTTTGTTCCCTGAAACAACTTTCCCCTCATCTATAGGATAAAAAAAATTAGCATAATGTAGCAACTTTATCAATAGTTTAAAAAAAAGAAGAACAAGTGTTAGCTTATCACATTGTAGCAACATTTTAAGCTACCAATTGTGATTGTAGCTGCAGTTTTCCTCAAAGTTCATGATCAGCAGCTGTCACACCTTAGCAGCCTAATTTGCATAAAACCTTAAATTACATTAAAATGAAGAGTTAGCAATTTACAAATATTATCGTTGTCACTAAGCAACAGAACATGTTGATCGTTGAATGGTGTAAATTGGTAAATGATTAGTGCCACATTAGACGTGAAACAACCTTTGAATGCAGAGTGTTCATTTAGAGCGTTCATCTTCCTGTAGAGAAGTCTCACAGGATGAGATTTCATGGAAGTTATGAAGCTCCACAACAACCTTCAATGGAAACACCTTTAAAGAGACGTTAGACTTTGTTGACATTTAAAAATATCGCTTTTGTTTTGTGAGAAACGGTAATGGAAACCCAGCTAGAGAGTTACACTATTTGCTGATGATACTCTTGTGTTCACTCATGTTAAAACAACAAATCTTAAGGTTTGAGAACATTTAAGTAAAGATCTACGTGACAATATTATCACTAGCTGCTGTTCCATTACTGTTGGAAATGTGCAAAATCTAAAAAGCACAATAAAAACTGGTGACGCAAACACTGCTTCAGTTCAGAGCGTTCTCTGTTGCGGCTCCAAGCTACGGAATGAACTGCCATTACACATCAGAAATGCCGCATCACTGTCCAGTTTTAAAACTGCACTTAAAACCTATTTTTGTTCTTTGGCTTTTAACCCAGTATGAAACTCTGCTCCTGTTTTTGTGTCCTGTGGCTTGTCTCATTTCACTGTTGAATAATTACATCAGATTTTATTCCTGTTTTACTTAGTTTATTTTATTGTTTTACTGTTGTTTGTATTTATTGTGTACAGCAGCCGTGGCTCCTTTAACGTGCTCTATAAATAAAGTCGAGTTGAAGGAAATCTGAAGAGGAGGGGGAGGCGGTGTACTCAGTAATTCTGTGAGGGCCTATAATAATCAGCACTGTGTGTGTGTGTGTGTGTGTGTGTGTTCAGCTAAACAGGCCACTGCTTTTGCTGATCTTAAGTGTCTGTGTGGGAGGGACAGAGAATTTGCAGGAATCCTGAGTCAAAGTGTTTGCTTTGGACTTGGTTTCAGTGTGACTGTGTTCACCTGTTTCTACTGAACATTCTCTCTCTAACCTGGGTTTCCCACTCCTTCCACCACTGCCCACTCCCACACCTCATTAAAGCATTAAAGCTGCTGCAGGCTGGGCTTTAGCTGATGTTTCTGCTCCAGTTCAGGCTCCGGTTGGTTGGGCATCAGGCTGAAGTTTGCCCTTATCTGTCCCTAAAGCCTCTGAAACAGGACGTTTCCTTGTAAGGAGAATGAAGGCACAGCCTGGTCTTCACTTCATAGTTAAATTAAATCTCCTGAAAGCTGCTGATGTTGGATTCACTGGTTAAATGATCGTCTCGTGGGAACGCCAGCTCATAAAACTCTGCATATAGCATGTCACCGTTTCCTTTTCTTTGGCTTCCTTAAGTCATAATAACTATCCATTTCCCAACACACTCATTTAATTATCTCCTGTGCTGCTGTTGCTTCTGGAAACCTGAAGCATGAGAAAGTCCCACCTGAGCCACTGGTTTCTTCTTTATGAGGCGTAGAAAGAGGCGTTCACACATGGATTCAATCACTTCGGGACCAACAATGAGGGATTGTTTTTTTCTAAAGTGTGTTTAACGTTCCTATGATTTACAGTGAAGGTGTTCATATCTCCACAGTGGCCTGTAGGCCTCAGGTCAGAGCTCTTCATCTCAACCTTTGTCATCTTCAACCAGTGAGGAAGAGGAAGAGCGGTGCACTCTAACTCTGTTTGATGAAAAATACAACGTGTTTCACGCAAACTTCTGTGTTTATCAATGTTGACGTGATTGATCTACTGTACGTCAGGTCTGAGCTTGTGTACAATAATCTGAGTGGATTAGTGAAGCAGCAGCAACATGTGACTGAGACTGAAAATAAAGTATGAAACAAACCTTTAGTTTATTTGAGAAAATCACATTCATAATGAGTTTTTTTCCCTTTCTTACCCAGCTCTGATTGGCTAGGGCTAAAGCCCCTCCCATAGTGTTTGATATCACCAACTTCTACACGCTCTCAGCTTTGCAACAGTGTCAAACATTCTGATTGGTCAAAGCATTGCTGAATAAAAGCCATGTGTAACTCCACCAAAGAATGGAACCAAAAATAGCTTCATGCATGGCACAGCAGAAACCTGAAAAAGAATAGATGTGTTTATTTCAACCCAAATTACAACATCCAGTGGTCAAACTATGTGGTCAAGATTAACAATGATTGGAATCAATTTATCTGACATATTACAGTTACACACTTGTTTCCAAACTTGTGGAAAACTTTGGCACAGTTGTGGTAAAGTGGGCTTCAGCCTGAACTTATTTGTGCAAAAACATGTTTATCTTTGGTCTAATGTTTATTATTATCACCAAACTTGCTGCAGTTGATGTCCATACATTAGTTCAATTATTTCTGCTTTTATAGCCTTCGACAATAAGAATTGGCTTTATATTTGATGAAAATCTATATCTTAAAACACAATATATTGTCACTCAGTAACATATAATAACATAACTAAGGGTCCTACTTCAGTCTGAACAAAAATTAGCCATGTAGGTCATGTAGAAGCTTAAAAAACCTTATTGGGTATGTGTATGTGATTTTCAGAAGAAAGTAGCTCAGGCTTAAGCTTTTTGTGACACTTTTTGAAAGTGATGGACACAGCTATAGGATTTATCATCAACAGATGTTTGCTTTTCAGAACATCATCATCCCCTCTTTGAGAGTTGCTTCACCATAGATGATCTGATCCTCCTCCTCATCATCACACTGATAATGAGTCACAAAGAGCAGGAACAGCCCTGCGTGTTGACTGTAGATGTTTTTATTGCTGCAGATGAGAAAAGCTGCTCTGTGTCAGACACGTTTTGTTTTTCCCACGGGAGAGCATGAACGCACCGCTGCCGCCGCCATGCACAGCACATGGAAAGCATTAGACAGCAGCCGGTGAACACTCAGAAAACAGAGAAACTGTGTCAATCTGTTGTTTTTATTTACGCTGCTGCTGCAGGAGATTGAAACGCTGCAGACGGGCGTGGCCTGATGGACGCTCCCTTTTCCTCTTCCTGTCTGTCTGTTACTGTCCTCCCATCGCAGATAGCGTGAGAAAAACACCGATATGGTTCAGTGAGCGTGCTCGACAAAATTAAACACAACTCGTTAAGGTGATTTTACTGAATTTCACTGTAAAAAAAAAAAGTGGTGTGGTGGGAGTTTAACCTGCCAGTGGTTTACATTTTACTACACAATATACACGTGTGTGTGTGTGTGTGTGTGTGTGTGTTTTATTTATTCTACCTCACATCCTCGTAAACATCCTGCTGCTACTCCCTCATGGTCTGTTTACGAGCTCCGCCCCCTTTTCAAAGCCCACACAGGAAGTTGGTTTCATCTCATGTAACGAATCACAGAACCACCATCGCTCACCCAGTGTGACATCATCCTGTAACCTTCAGGTGAACAAAAGATGGCTGATTATGGCTTTAATAGACACGTGTGCACATCAGAGTGAAGTGCACAGTTTGCTCCGTTTTCACTGCGTCGTTAAAACACAACGCAGTGGAAACTCCACAGGCTGTAATTGGAACACATCATGTTTTTAAGCGATATTAGGCTCCAAAGTTTCACTTCTGGTCCAATGAACATTTGTATATGGGTGTTTATGAGTATTCTGAATCAATTTTAATGGGATTCATGTTGGAAAACCAATGGTTTCCACTCAAAATCAAGAAATCCAAGATGGACACCATACGCATTGCCAATTTGGAAATTTTGTCATAACTTTAGTTGTATTTTACATAGAAAAATGATCTCAGTGGTGAATTATAGTTTATTAGGATCAAGGAATTTTATAATATATCTTAAAACAGTGTTTCTCAAATGGGGGTACATGCACCCCCTAGGCCCTAAGGGTACGTGATTGTACTACAGGGGGTGTTTGAGAGAGAAACTTAACAAATGAAAGCATTAAAAATATGGGGTTTCATAATGTTTATTTTTAGTTAAAAATAATAATCACACTAAATACTACCAGCAACTCACAAAATGACAACAAAAACACACAAAATAAGATGATATATATTATATAATATTAAAAAGGAAAGTTAAATAACAACAAAATACACAAAACGACACCAAAAACACACACACTGAAAGATAATCATTTAGATAATACCAACAACACACAAAAACGACAACAAAGACACACAAAATAAGAGAACAATATACTGAATCAGACAACAACAAAACATATAAAATGATGATTGAAATGATGTTGATTAGAATATGAACTTAAAATACAAAAGTCAGTGTTCATAAATAATAAAAACTATAGAAATAAATCTATTCAGGAGGCACTAAATACTGTTTTATTCACTTATTTATGAAGGTAGATTCTTTAAATTGTGTGTTATTACTCATTTATTCCATCATTATGATTTTTAAAGAATTCTGAGCAAAATGTTGTGGTCAAAAAAAGGGGGGACTTGGATTCAAAAGTAGGAGAAAGAACGCATACAATTTTTCCAAATTCATTTGAAAAAATAAAATTCCTAATATATTGTAAATAATATACAAATCTTTTTAGTGCCATAAAACACAGTGACTGTACAAAACAAATATGAAATCATTTGTTGTTCGTTTAAAAACACAAGTTATTGTTTGGCGCTCGAGTCATGTGACTTGGTTCTTCTTCTGTTGCGTAATTCTTCTGCCCCCAGTAGTTCAGGTAAGGTACTGCAGCAACAATGAAGCAGAAAGATTTTATCATGAATTTACAACATTAATTTAAAAATAGTGATTTTAATGACACGTTATGCCTCACAGAGATAAAAAAAAATAAAAAAATTGGATTTTTGAACATTTTAGGAATATTTTGAGACTTTTTAATGGGATGCATGGATTCAGTAAAACATGGCATCACTTTAAAGGTGAGCTGTGCTGGTTTGTTTATGTCAACATTGTTTTCCAAGTTTTACAAAATACTTGAGCGTGTTTGCTGTGATGGTTGTGTCTTAGAATGGTTGATATAGTTAAAAACAGATGATTCTAAGCTTTCAAACGGTTTATGATATTAGTGATATGCTACTGTATTTGAGAAGCATTTAATTCCACATGCAAGTTCCTGTATTGAGGACGGGGGGTGTTTTGTTATTTTGATATGTGCTGATGATTGAGAAATAAATCAACGTTTTATATTTTTATTGAACTTGATGTATCACAGTTTCACTCCTTCCATTTTTTTATTCAGAATTCTAAGTGGGAACAATATTATATGTAATATATAAGTTAAAGTAAAGTAAAGGGTTGTCAAATTTAGTCAAACAGATGGTGGCCATGTTGGATCTTGCTCTATATGCAAAATATGGTTTTTTAAGCTATTTCATTACAATCCTTGTCCCAAAATAACTTATATTTTGCCACAAAGATCATGTTTCTACGTCTAACACAACTGAAGTACAATTTATGGTTATTTAAGCTATATCATTGAATTCCTTGACCCTGAAAACCTATAATTCACCACTGAGATCATGTTTCTATCTCAAATAGAACCAAAGTTATGAAAAAATATCCAAATTGGCAATGGCAGCCATCTTGGAATTTTTTTTTTTTAGTGGTAACTATTGGTTTTCCAGTGTGAATCCATTAAAAATAGATTTAACATACTCACAAACCTGCGTGTACAAATGTTCATGATTTCTTCCCTTAGTGAACATCTTACCCTAATATTGCTACTGGGCTTTTGCCTTGGCGCTAACATGAGGCTTTAGCCTTGGCGCTAACGTGAGGCTTTAGCCTTGGCGCTAACGTTAGGCTTTAGCCTTGGCGCTAACGTGAGGCTTTAGCCTTGGCGCTAACGTTAGGCTTTAGCCTCGGCGCTAACGTGAGGCTTTAGCCTTGGCGCTAACGTGAGGCTTTAGCCTTGGCGCTAACGTTAGGCTTTAGCCTTGGCGGTAACGTTAGGCTTTAGCCTTGGCGCTAACGTGAGGC